>NC_141544.1:90380274-90560274 GCF_021556685.1 Rattus norvegicus
CCTCTTCTGTGTAAGCATCCTCATTCTAGCCCTAAAAGAGCTCACAGAGTAAAGGATGAACAGAGTCCCCAGAATTCAGTCAAAATGAAAACCTCCCCAAAATAGCAAAGACCCACATGACTCCCCACATCTGTGAGAAAAACTTTCAAAAAGCCACCAGGGCAGGGCTGCATTTACGGCTGTCTAGCTCTGTCTGTGGTGGGACTTGAGCCATTCCTTTCTCTCTCCCTCTTGGGTCCTTTAAAAAGTAAGCCTGTATTCAGTGCATTTCCACAGTTAAGACACAGCGACTCTTTCCTCTGAAGGAAGGGGAAAAAGGAAGTTGGTGAATTTAATGCTGATTACATTTTTTGAAGGGCAGTGTTCAGCCTGTTTGGACTGAGCTCTGGTGGTCTAGACCTAGTTTCTCTTTCTGAGTTTCAGAGTGAAGGGTCTCTGTTCTTCAACACTTATTCCTCCTGCCTTTGATCCTGGGCTTGCAAACCTGCTGCTTGCGGGAGAGATCAGAGGCTTGGATTACAATCTAGATCCAGGGTCTGCTGGACGCCGCTTCCCTGCTGGAGCAGCGCATCAGGTGTCCTGGCCTCTAGATTGCACTTTCGCTGTTCCAGTTGACTTCTCAGAGAAATCTGAATGCGGGTCTGTGTGTGAACATTTTCCTATTTTCTAAACATGCCTTGTATTGGTTATCGAGAGACTCCATCAGAGAAGCTCCTTAGAAGAAGTCGGCGAGCTTCGGGGAGCTTCCATGTCCATGAGGGTGGAGCTATTGGCAGGGCTCTTCTGCTAGTGGTCATCCAGGTAAGAATGAGACACAGGTCCACACAGCTCTTCGCTTCCTGCAGTGCATTCTAAACTGTGGATGTTGGAATCTGGGGATAGCAACAGGGTTTCACAGAAATTGGCACGAGATTATTTTTTTAATTAAATAAAAAGGCAGGTCCCTAGAGGGGGTCACTCTTCTTTCTCACATCTTCCAAAGCTATAGGGGAAAAAAATAAAAAATTCAAAAACCAGCCCTCTTCTCTTCTCGTCCCCACACTTTGATCTTCTCTGGCGCCCTGTGCTTGAGCCCTAAACACATCTGTTTAAGCAACTTTCCTGGCTGACATGCGGATCTCTGTTTGTCTGTTGACCAGACTTCCTCCCTTATAAAGTGATCTGTCCTTCCTTCCGCCTTCAGTGCCTCATCCACATGGCTTCCCTGTGTGCTGCATATTATTTCCTGACGGCATATTGGCATGCCATTGTCTCACATGTGTAGACACCCTGAAGACTGCAGACATTGCATTGTTCCTCCTGCTCTCCATATCACTCAAGATAGGGCTTAGCTCATGGCTGCATCAAGATAGGCCTTCTGGCTTGCCACGAACCTCAAATGAACTTCTCTAGCCAGGCAGAGAGGAAATGGTGTGCCTTCACCTTTTTTTCTCAACTGGAAGCAGAGTTAAGGATTATTTCTGTCTTGATGTCTGACCTAAGTCTGTAGAAGTCTCTTCTAAACTATATACCCACAGGGACCATGGAACAGCAAAGATGGCTACTGAGACCATGTGCAGTAGCAGTGCAGATATCACAGCAGACTCCTCCTGGCCCTGGAAATTTACAGGAATGTATAGCCGCGCTGTTCCTGAGCCAGCTCAGAACCTGTTTTGCTGGAGGTTTCTTCCCTAGGCAAGTGTGTTGATGTATTATGAATGTTGCCAACTGGGACGGGCGGACACTCCGACTGTGCCCAAGAGGTTTTTTTAAATCCTAGTATAGCTGTCTTTCGTGTCAGGAGACTACACACTTTTTGATATCTACTCATGAACCTGGAAGCTCTCTGAGTTATCTCAAGCAACCAGGCTAAGTAGAATCTCTGATTCCAATGTCAATAATCCTTTGTGATTCATTGACTCTTAGACCTAAGGACATCAGGTCTGGAAATAAGCTTTAAAATAATTTCTTCTTCTTCTTCTTCTTCTTCTTCTTCTTCTTCTTCTTCTTCTTCTTCTTCTTCTTCTTCTTCTTCTTCTTCTTCTTCTTCTTCTTCTTCTTCTTCTTCTTCTCCTTCTTCTCCTTTTTCTTCTTCTTTTCCAAGATCAGGTATCAGATTGTAGCTGGCTTACTTTTAAAATGGCAGATCAGTTATCTTTCATTCACGCAATAGTAAATCCATCTAGCTATGCATTTCCCATCTAATGATCTACCTGATAGTTCATTAAATAACCACTAATACTAGGCACATAGCTCATGCTCAGGCACACAGCTCATGCTAGCTCTAACTATAAAAGCATGAATAAGGTATGGTGCATTATACACACAAATACTTATGATTCAATATGATGTCTACAATGCGATGTGTATGAACTAAGCATGTTAAGAGTGTATAGAAGGTTGTAACTTAATCTGCTCCCCTGGATGGATAAAGAAAAAGTTTTAAAAAAAATAACATCCAAAAAATGCCCCAGAGAAAGGAATAGAAAGGGTCCGCTATGCAAAGAGTAGCGATCACAGAGGCAAATACCGCATCCCAGTGGCCAGCCTTACATAAGTGCAGTACTCCATGAGAGCAGTGAAGAGGAGGAGGACATGATAAGGAAGGCTCAGACTCAGGTGGAGAACTGGTCCTGTGTGGGAGGCAAGTGTGGAGCCCTTGACATCCGTGCTGAGGACTTGTTTTAGCTAGGCATGGACAAGGAGTTTTGAAAGTTTGCAGAGGGGCCAATGTCATCTGTCAGGTTGAAAAGGACAAATGGTTACCCATGGTGCCTATTAGCTTACCAAAGCAATGCTGGCCGCCATGCTTCCTCAGTGTCACAACTACCCATGGCTCTTCTTGGTGTTTCTCACCCCATTCTCTAGCTCATGACCTTCCCTTTCCCAGCTTCTTATTTCCATATAACTCTCCCATTTCAACAATTCTCTCTCTCTCTCTCTCTCTCTCTCTCTCTCTCTCTCTCTCTCTCTCCCCCCCGGCTCTATTTCTTTTGGCCTCTCTTTCTCTTGATCTCCTTTGCTGCACTCTCTCTTCCTCTCAGTCCCTTTCTCCTCTCATAGCGAAGTCCAGTTTGCCACCCATGTTCAATCAACTACTTTCTCTCCCTGCCCTGGACTCTTCCAGATGTCTCTGGATGTTCTCTCGTCTACAATAAACGATACCAACATCAACCATGCCTTGGAGTGGTCTTGTCCTTAGTTTATACGATACTCCATTTAAATTTTATGAAAGATCTCTTGGGCCACAGTAAGAAAAGATAGATGGTGTGGTTGAGCAGAAGGCTGACATTGCTATGCTAAGCTATGCTAAGCCACCAGAGAAAGGATTCAATACACATACCAGGTTGTGTCTCCCTTCATACTAATCCCTGTCTCATCCTGGGTCCTTCCTCATTGGTCTCTGTTGACTTTCTTACTTTGCTTTTAAACTATTACATGTTACATATTAAATCATTCATTTCTTTTTAATGTCTTCTATCATAAGATGAGAGAAGGTGTTAGAGCAGAAGCCTTCTATGTACTACTCTCCACAGGATCTCCAGGCTTAACAAGCAAGCAGGTGTTCACACAGAGATTGGTAGACAGATCTTGACCTTGAAGAATGATAATGAGTGATAGGATGAAATTGGTCCATAAAGGCAGACAGCCTGCTATTTTTTTCCATATTTAACACAGTTTATGAGTGGGTAAAGCTGGCCTCAGTCAAGAGGGGACAAGTCTTTTCTCACTGACAACATTTGCTCCCCACATCTGAGAACTTTTATGGCCCCTGATTTTGCTAATGCCCTGAATTCTTTGTGTATTTATTCTCTGGAATAGAGTCTTCCAGGGTCCGTCTGCCTTGCGCTCCTGTGTTTCAGTCCCAAGTCTGTCACTGGCTGGCTATGGGACAAGGCAGCTGCTTTTCTCAGGACTTTATTTGCACCATTGTAAAAACGAGAGCATTAACCAAGGACCTAAAAGATGCTATGTAACTTGCATGCTTTGAGTCAAATTTTTTCCTAGCTAAGGTTCATCTGTTTTTATTTTCCTAAACATATGCAATAATTATATAGAAACTTTCAATAATGTTTATGTTTCTTCATTATGTCTCAACGTTTAGCTGTACTGGTGCCATCATAGTATAGGCATGAGATCCACTGCCACTCGTGAACATTATTTGTCATGACTTGTGTGTTGCCACAAAGTCTCCTTATTTATCATATTAATGGGGATGTAATTTCCTAGGGGTTAATACATCAGAAGTTATTTAACCATCTCCCGGGGAGTTTGGTTTCTTTCCAGGCTTTGCTATTTGAAAGAGCTCCGAGTGCAGATTTTCTTTCTTTTTAGAGACTTTTGCCTTAGGGTAAATCCTTAGGTGTGGGATCACTGGCTGAGTTTTATGGCTCTGAAAAGTATTGCCAAATGGCTCTCCAAATGGATTGTTTCAATTTGTGTTCAATTTGTGTTCAATGCAGAATGCCAGTTTCCGCACAAACCTTGTCAGCTTGTTTTTTTTTTTTTTTTTAAGTCAATTTCCTTTATTTTTTTTTTTCAATAGTCCTCTGCGGGGACTGTCATCAGTTGGGTTGAAGTTTCTAACACAGGCCACGGCAGATAGAAACACTCAGTAATCAGTCTGCTGTTAAATGAAGAGCAAACTTAGGAGAGACAAACACACTTGTCCCACCATCGAACTCAAGTTTTCCTACCCATGGTCTGGAGTTCAACTTACTGTGTTTATCCTTTCCCTTCAGTGTGGCCTCCCGTAACGGTGACAACAGTCCCTTGCAGTTCCAAATGGCCAGCGCTCTTGCTGATGGCCGTTTTTTTATTCGTATTTTTATTGAGAATGTCCCCTCTAGAGATGCCGTGTGCCATCCCCCCCCCCCCCAGCTTCTCATGATTGCCTGAAGCCGTCAAGAATTTTCATTTGTCTGTCTTCCCAGACCTAGGCCCCTGGCTACTTCATCCCAGAGCTAGCCCCCTGGCTACTTGAAGACATTTCCCCCAGTGAACAGTTTGCCCATTTCCTTCTTCAAGTTGAGTTTTATTTTCATTCCTCAAAAAGGAAAATTCTTCCCAGGGTGCCCCCTCTCTGATGTGAGTTCTGATTAGTACATTATCCCTTTAAATGCTAGACCCATTCCCTTATTAAAGTGTATTGAAAATCATCCAGGTGACAATCAGGATACAAAGATGACCATGATCTAGTTTCTGCCTTGGAGCCTAGTGAGTCAGAGAGGAGCACAGGCCTTTGGCTTTAGAGATTCTCCAGTAGTTGGCTGTTTAGTATGTCAAGGGATGGCAGTCTCTGACAAATCTGGTGTATCCTTTATTTAACCAGCCCTACGAGTTCCTTCGTAAAAATGGTGGTTGTCCTACCAAATCTAAGTTGCCATCTGCCCCTTGGTAGAAATGTCACTCCTGCTTACAATCTGAATTTTTGAACCTCAGACCAAAACAAGCAGGATGAGATGGGTGGTGGCCAGTCCTCCAACGGATTAAACGATGCTCTACATGAAAATGAAGCCCCACACTCCTAGATATCTACCTAAGTGAGACTTATGTCTACTGTGGGAGTCTGTAGAAAGCTAAAGACGGCCATTCTCCTAGGCAAAAAGAAATGTATTCTTGTACTAGCTAGAGAAAGATGTGAATGAGAAAATCTAGATGTTACTTTGTTATTGTTTGGTAACTTGGGCTTTTCCATTCAGCTTCTCTAGAATCCAGTTTCTTTATGTATAGAAGTATTTGGGGTTGGGTGGTTTATTTGAACTGTGTAATATACCAGTCAGTTCTTTTATCTCAGTAAATGCTGATTGGCCCCTCTTAACTTCTCTAATCCTCTCCACCTATCCTTGAAAAGCACAGGAAAGAAGGTGTCTTCATTGCTCATGACAGATGTTGGAGAGTCCCCTGGGACTCCATGTCCTCAGATTGCCATAGCGATGGCCACCATGCCCAGTCACAGCTGCAATCTGTTGCTGGCAGGGTTTGTGCTGTAGCTGTAGCCACTTGCTTCCTGTCATTAAGGCAAACCACCATCTTATTTTGTTTTGTTTGCCCCTCATGGTTTGAGTTTGCTGCTCCCCGGCGCTTGTTATTAGAACAGACATAATTAATAACTCCTGGCATGTGGAGCAGCCAGATTGGACAATCTGCCTCCTGCCTTCTCAAACAGTCTTCTGAGCAATCTGAATGCTTGAATTTATAGCCTGGACTGAATACAATGGATTGTTTTGTAATCCTAAGCAAGCATCATAAACTCACTATACTGACAGATGAAGAAATAAAATTCTCTTTGTAGTTCCTAGTGGGCAGTTTACCCAACCACTTCAGTTAAGAACTATAAGCCATCTGGGCATGGTGGTCCTTGTATGGAATCCCTGTACTTTGGAAGCTATGGCAGGAGAATTTCCAACTGAAGGCAAGCCTTGGTTACCCAGTGACTTCCAGGGCAATCTAGGCTGCATAGTGAGAAATTGTCCCCAAAAATCAAAACATACAAATAAAAACAAGTAATAAAAATAACAGTCATGTTCCTTTTGAAATTTCCATTGAAAATATGTTTCTCTGGCTTTCTTTGGGTACAATTCCAGAATCTTCCATTCTGGGTCATTAGGATTTAGTTTCTAAAGTTTAACCCATTCAAGTCTAGTTTCATTTTTCTTAGAGGAATTAAATTAAAGATCCAGCATTCTTGGTTTAATTTTCTTGTTTTTATCATGTGCAGCCACAAGTTTAGGGCTTGTCTCCTTCAGTCAGTGGGTTCTCAACTTGTGTGTGGGTTATGACCCCTTTGGGGGTCCCATATCAGATAATCTGCACATAAGATATTTACATTACAATTCATGACAGTGGCAAATTTACAGTTATAAAGTAGCAACAACATAATTATGGGTGTGTGGGTGGTTTACCACAACATGAGGAACTGTATTAAAGGGTTACAGCATTCGGAAGGCTAGAACTGCTGCCTTAGGGGCTTCTATCCTCAAATATTTGCCAATCCAATCCTGCAACCTGATCACATTAACTTCTTTGTAGTCGCTTAGTGACTAAAAGCTGAGGAAATCAATGTAATCAATTAATGATATTCTCCATGCTTCTCTCTTTGTGTGGCTCTGTAGGAAAAAGAAATTTAATAAAACAATTGTTCACAACATATAACCAATGGTATATGATTAATTACAATACAGGGGTTACTTGTGCTAAAATTATGACATTACCATAAGCCAGAACTTTCAGAGCTTTCCAGAACTTTCCTATGTATTGAATCTTGGGGAGGTGGGAGGCTTAACAAAATATTAAGGCCTTATGCCATCCTTTGAGATCTCATAATAATTGCTTCAGGTACACCTTAGACCTTGAGTGCTTTAGAAGATCACTAGAGGTCATTGCTAGGGACTCCTGGTATCATAGAAGCCCCAAGAAATACCACAGAGACAGGAACTGTTACTTGCATAGGAATTTAATAGGTGTTTCACTGGAGAGTCCAGAATATAATTCTACTAATGATTTCATTTGCCAGTGCTGCTTTGGGGGCTTTGCAGATTAGACTGGAATTTTGGTTCTGTCTTAGTTGTAGCTGCTGCCCTCAGCTCTTGGGGTGACTTACTCTGTTTCAAGAAAGCCACGAGCAAAGAAAGGCACAGGCAGTCTGGAGGAATGAGGACGTGAAGGAAGGAGCAGGAAGTTAGAGGGTGGGGAGGTTTTTTGACCGAGGAAAGTCGAGGTTGAGTAACTTGCAGGACAGCTGGGCTGTGAGGAGACAGAAAGGAATTGAGTGAAATAAATCTGGTAGAGAAGATGTTCTTCACCTCTGATAGAAATAGAATACCTCCTCTCCATCTAGCCTTCTCGCCCATAAAAAAAAAAAAAAAAAAAGCTCTTCCATTGGGTTCTTGGTATGAGCTAGAATACAAATCAAAGTGCCATTGCTGGAAAGCAAGCTTAAGCGGTGTTCCCCGGCCCCATGCTCCTGAAAAGAGCGTGGCAGACTTTTCCGCGCTCAGCACAGCTCAAGCCCTCCCCAGGTCCCACTGAGAACAAAAGGAATGAGGAAGAATTATGTGTAATGGAAGGTCAACAGAATTGGGAATTGAGTATGAAAAAAGATAGTTCTGGAAATAACAACTCTTCGTGTGTCGATCTAGATCTGCTCATATTACTCTCAATCGCCTTTAATGGCGCCATTGTTATGTTTGTTGAACATTGCCTGGTTCGCTGGGCGAATTTTGCTTTCTTGAGTCCTGTGGCAGTGGAGAAAGAAAAAGCCCACATCTGCAGATGAAGAGTTAGTGTTCTGTACGAAAGAGCTAGTTTAGCTGTACTGAAACATTCCAGGGAAAAATGCTCATAGTTGGTGAAAGAAACTGCAGATATGCTCCAAAAAGAAGCTGGATATAAAATCCAGGCATTAGAAAAGGTTTGCAGGGCATCCTGTCCAATCTCCCCTGTGTACCAGGTACAATCTTAACAAGGTTATTCTGTAAGACAAATGGCAATGAGGGGTGGGCAATTAGGTCTTTTGTCTCTTAGGGAACATTTTCCATAAAAAGAAAAAAAACTGTTTTGGGTTTTCAATCAGGAAAAGTGTGGGTTTTCCTTGGGTAACAGGTTTTCTTTCAAACTCCTGACTTTTGGCACACATGTGTAACACAGCTGAAGAATCCCACATTTTGTGAACCAACTTTTGCTAGGTCTTTACTTTCTCTTAACTCTTTATACATATATAAAACCTTCGTTTTAAAAATAATTTATTTATTTTTATTTTATGTTCATGTATGTCTGTGTGAAGGTGTTAGATTCCCTGGAACTGGAGTCCCAGACAGTAGCTGCCAGGCAGATGCTAGGAATTGAACCTCGGTCTTCTGGAGAAGTAGCCATTGCTCTTTTTTTTGGACAAATGAGAGACTAGGCTTTATTCCCAGTTCAAGAAAAAAAATGCATATATACATGCATACATAAACATACATACATAGAATTACAATGCTTTTTGCTTAAAGACTTTTTGTTTGCTTTTCTGTCACCTAAAAATTACCCTTAATAACCAAGTTAACTGTTCTTCACAACCAAGAGCAAAAATCCTTTGATGCTAAACATCTTTGGGGAAAATCATCCTGTAATTTTTTCACTGGGGAAACTGAAACCTGGGCTAAGCAGGTACAAGAAGAAGTATATAAAGATTCCATCTCAAAACACAAGAAAAAAATCCTGATTATCAAACAGAATATACAGTAATTGACACAACTTATCTTTAAGTCCAATTATCTCATGATATGTCAATACCACTTGAAATTAATACCTCTCTAACTAGGCTATGCCCTTACTTATGCACTACTAGTGAACTTTGAAAAATAACATTGCCTAGCAATGACTAGTAGTTGGTCAAGATCTAATAACAACATTTTTTTTTATTAACTTGAGTATTTCTTATTTACATTTGGAATGTTATTCCCTTTCCCGGTTTCCGGGCAAACATCTCCCTCCCCTTCTTTATGGATGTTCCCCTCCCCACCCTCCCCCCATTGCCACCCTCCCCCCAACAATCACGTTCACTGGGGGTTCAGTCTTAGCAGTAGCCAATGCTCTTAACCACTGGTTTATCTCCTGAACCATCTCTCCATCCCATCCCCATATATATAAAGCCTTAAGTCTTAAGTGAGAGTGGAACAAGGCAGAGCAAAAGGACATAGGTAGCTTTAGTCTTCTTGGCCCATGCCTTCCCCGTGTGTAGGCCTAAACATCTATTTTATATATACACTAAGGTTTTTAGACATTTAAAAAATTCTCCCAATGCCACTGTTATCATCTTCATTTTATGGATGGGGAATCAGCATTGTAGAAATTGCGTAAATTGTGCAACTGGAAGAGATGAGGTAAAAGCCAGGTCAGGCTGAATCTGGGGTTCACACCCCTCCTACTACAGACTGGCTCTCTGGAATCTTCCTTCAGAGTGGGAAAGCTCTGGATACAAAGGCCTCAGCACACTATTCTTCCTCATAATCCTCTGCTTTTGAGTTTTTTAAGCAATGACTAATTATTTTACTCAGAAAGACCTCAAATATTACTCCAACCAGCTCCCTTCCAAAGAATTGGCTATTTCCTTTGTTTTTACTGTTGGGGGAAGAAACCTAACCAGTTATTTTTTTCTGCTCCAGTGCTTTACTAGAACAAAAAAAAAATAATCATATTAAGATGTCAAAAATAAATCTTAAATGTGCAAGTGTGGGATAAAGGCACCTCTTCTCTGAAAGACTCCGAAGACATTTAAATAGAATTCATGTGTGCCCTTCATGTGAAGCACGGTGGTGGCCACAATTCAAATGAGCCTGTTAACAGGGCTTTAATGAGAATGAGCTGGGGATAAATATGGGATTGCAAAATAAGTTCACAAAGTTGAAACCAGGAGCACACTGGTGGGAAGTCTGTACTGGCGGCCGTGTCCTGGCCATTCAGGATGACCCCTGGAGACATCTTGGTGTTTTTCTAGTTGTTTCTTTTATTCATGTAGACTCAAGAGCCCTTTCAGTGCCTAACCCTGAGCCAGATACAGTGGGGAAATGGAGGGAATAAACACTGTCATGCTCAGGCTTGGGTTATGCTGAGCAAAACTTATGCTCAAGAAACTACTAGAGTTAATCATTCCAGCCAGGGTTGGGCTTGGCAGTGTTTCCCTTTAAGCTCAGCACTTGGGAGGCAAAGGTGGGTGAATCTAGCCTACATAGCAAGTTGAGACTACATAGTGAGATCCTGTCCCTCCCAATCTCCCCCCACCAAAAAAAAGTGTTAGTCCAGGCCTGAATGGTTGATGTTACAGGTATGTATTGAGGTCAAAATTTTATAGTGATAGAGTTTGCTATAATCTCAGACACACTAGTAAAAAAAACCTCATTTTATAGAAAGGGGTCCTGGAGAGAGAGAGTGAAAGGGACCATCCATTACTGTTAATAATCATGTCTATCTGTTAGATTTCATAGTCTATGCTTTATCATATAAATTCTTATCTACAACATGGCAATCGTTGGAGGTAGGTGTTTAAAGATAAAGAAGCTCAGACGTGGAATTGAGACCTCTTGCCTACACTCCTGTGCAGAGTCTCTCACAGCATATGTGATGGAAAAGTCCAGTCTCCTTTTCTTAGCTGTGGACCTCACATCTCCAAACAATTTCACCTCACTAAGACTTATCTTTTAGCACAAAGCACCTCTGAGCATGATCACTAATTGATTTAATATACATTTTCTTGAGGGTTGATGATGAGCAAATCTGAGGACAAACAAAACAAAAAAGTATAGATTGTCAATCCCCTAGAATCTTAAAGCACAAGGAGTGACAGACCTATGAAAAAGTACAGTAAATGTGCTACAGAAATACAAACAATTGCTGTGAGAGACTGGGGCAGGATACACGGTTCTGGCTGGCTGGGAAAAGGGGGCAACTTCGTGAGAGTCGTGAGGGGCCACCATGGTCTTGACTACAACTGGGCTGGCAATTGCAAGGCAGCAGCACACGACAGGGAAAGATAGAGACGTGTACAAATCCTTCCTGCTCCCAAAATGTGGAAGAAAACTGCGTGTTGATTTAAGAGAGCCAAGTGACTGCATGAGGTGGCAAGGATGGAGGTGAAATTAGCTCAGAATGCCAGGAGGGGCGTGTCCCCAGCCAGAGTATCTTACCTCAGTCTTGAAGGCACTGCAACAGAAGGGGGATTTCAAGACAAGAGCGAGCCTTGATTCTCTTTCTAAAGGGATGGCATAAAGGAACATACAGACTGGGACGTAGATGCTGCAGAGGTCTAGCTAGATGAAATGAGGACTTGAGCCAGGGCATTATGGGTGGAGGGAGGGACAGGATAGCTGAAATATTAACTTCTGAAGTTAAACTTCCAGCAGGTGGTTGGTATAGGGCGATCAAAGAAGAGACTTGAGTGTTTTTGAACTTCCTCACTGTAGTCCATGCAAATGCTCATACTCAGGGCCGGACAGGAATTACCAAGATCAGATTCAGCACCTGGGATGAATGAATGGAAAAGAGAACTGCCCTTTGAGCAGGCTTTAAAAGGCCAGCCAGAAGCACTGTCCTGAGATGTAGTTGTTGTTTGGGAAGGCAGTGGTCGTGTTTGGAAGAGAAACAGGGGAGAGGCAGAGGTTTGGACCACATCAGGATTCCAAGTGCATCTAGGAAGAAGACACAGGCAGAAACTCAAAGTGGATTCTTGAAGAATCTCATACTGACGTGTACACATCAGAAAGTGGGCAGTGGGGGAGCACAAGAAACTTTTAAGTTCTATGTATTTGGGGCTCTTGAGTGCTTGCATAGCAAGAACAAGCCCCTGGCTTTGGTCCCCAGAATACTGAAAAAAACTGACGAAGCAGTTGTTTTTTAAATGAGAATACTACTGTGGTCATGAGAATGACAATGATTGCAAAAAGGGTAGTTTGATTTGTCAATGAGGAGGTCTCCGGGGACCACAGGAAGGATTGGACTGGTGGATGGCGTATGAGCAGGGTGTTCTCAACCAGGTGAAGCAGATTAGGAGCAAAGCGAGACGACGCCTGGTTAATTTTTAATTCTTTACCAGTTTAAGATTTTTTTTCAACTAGTTTTCTGAAATTGTTAACCCAGGAACAACTTATGGAGAACATACAGCTTTGCAGGGGATTGAGCAATGACTTAATGACTCTGTCTTCATGGAGTATGTTGTCCAATGTCAGGGAGTGACACAGCAAAGTAAACAAACAAGTGTGAAAGTGCTTAGCAGGGCACACAGCATTTAGGTGAGAAACTATTTTCATTTTCAAACTGATACATGTACATTAGAGCTGAGAGGAAAGGGGTAAGGAGGGCCCAGGTAGCAAGGAATTGCTAGGTTTAGCTAGGGACTTCTTTTCATTGTTGTGTTTTAGGTAAGGTCTCACTCCACAGATCAGCCTGGTCTTTAGCAGTCTTCGATCTTGGTCTTCCAAAGACGGGAACTGCCGGCATGTTCTACCCAGGGAAAGGCTTCTAAGAAGGGGTTAAATGTGGACATGAAGTACTGGTTAGATCTGGCTAAGCAAAGGCATGGGTTATTGAGGTTTAGGGACCATTTCAGATGGCCAGAATTTGTACGATTAAACAACTGAGTTTGAAAGCGAGAATTATTATTATTAGGGGCCAAAAACTATTTGGTAGCCGTCTCATAGCAATAGAGTGCCTGAACCATGACTCCTAAGGCAACAACCAGAAGCGACATGCGTTCCTAAGAATAGGGGCTGGAGGACTTTGAGAGTCTTCCCCACCCCCATTCTGAGTCATTGTGGGACTGAGTTAGGTTTTAGTACTTCATTTCCCTTGGTCAAACCAAGACCATTTGAATGCACCTGCCTGCCATCTGTCACCTTTGCCTGGCCCTGTGAAGGTGGCCATTGTGAGGGGCAGGGTGCACTTCCTAATTATACTTCTGTGGCCAAGGCGCCACGTGAAGGCTTTTGGCGGTCTCACTCAAATGAAGTGGGGGGCGGCTGACTGCTCCGCCACATGTGGAGAGCAGTTTCGCTAGTCCTCCCAGTGAACCCCTAGTTTGGTTTTGAGGTTGCCAATTTCAGATGCTGGTGGCTATTCTAAAAAAAAAAAAAAGGCTGAAGAGAAGGAGGGGTGGGGTGGTGGAGTGGAGTTCCACCTGAAAAAGGGCAGCCACGGCTTGACCCCAGCCCACTGTCCCCACTGTCCTGCATCCTGTGCATCTTAATTCCTCCCCCTTCAACCAAGTAGTTGGATGTGAGATACTAGCAAGTGGTAGGTTTCTACAAGGGAATAAAATGGTAGCAAGCATCACCATGCATTTGGAAGGGCCACTGTAAAGTGACGTGCCTAAGGACTCCTGCTGCTTCACCAGTTTATCTGCAAGGGCACAAGAGCTTGGCTATCTCAACCGTCATACCTGCACGGTGGCCAACAAACCACAGAGCCCTGAGATGTGTTATACCATCATTGTTCCTAAAAACTATAATACAGTAGCACAATATTCCGAAAAGAAATAGTTTTCACCTATTGAATTTTCTTGCTCTCCAGAACAGATGGTGATGGTGATGGTGATGGTGGTGGTGGTGGTGGTGGTGGTGATTGTGGTGGTAGTGATGGTGGTGGAGATGGTTATATATGGTGGTGGCAGCAGTGGTGGTGATGGTAGTGATGTTGATGTGGTGATGGTGGTGAAGGTGATGGTGGTGGTGATGTTGATGTGGTGATGGTGGTGAAGGTGATGGTGGTGGTGGTGGGTGTGGTGGTGATGGTGGTGGTAATTGTGTTAGTGATGGTGGTGGTGATGGTGGTGGTGATGTAGATATGGTGATGGTGGTGGAGGTGATGGTGGTGGTGGGTGTGGTGGTGATGGTGGTGGTAATTGTGTTAGTGATGGTAGTGGTGATGGTGGTGGTGATGGTGGTGGTGATGTAGATGTGGTGATGGTGGTGGAGGTGATGGTGGTGGTGGGTGTGGTGGTGATGGTGGTGGTAATGGTGTTAGTGATGGTGGTGGTGATGGTGGTGGTGATGTTGATGTGGTGGTGGTGGTGGTGGTGGTGGTGGTGGTGGTGGTGGTGATGTTGATGTGGTGGTGGTGGTGGTGGTGGTGGTGATGGTGGTGGTGGTAGTGGTGGTGGTGATGGTGGTGGTGGTAGTGGTGGTGGTGATGGTGGTGATGTTGATGTGGTGATGGTGGTGGTGGTGGTGGTAGGGATAATGGCAGTGATAATGGTGGTGATGAGAGAGATGATGTGCAATTGTCACAGTCATTCTGCATACTACTAAGATATTTATAAATTCATTTTCTCCCAAATCATGTCTGAGATCAAAGTCATCATTTGAGTATTTGCCAAAACGTAACGAGTACACCTAGTGAAGTTAGCAGAGTACAGATTCATGAGCTAGAACTGAGCATCGTGCAAGTTCGGAGTTTTGCATTGTGGTCTCGCCCTCACCAGCTGGGTGACCTCGGACAAACCATTTCACTCCTCTGAGCTTTAGTGTCTTCATATGTAAAACTGTGTTAATAATAACTGTCTCAGAAGGTTATTGTAGGGGCTTGATGATTTCATGTAAATAAAAAGGGACACTGCAAACCCTAAAGCATTATGCAAATATTAATTACTATCTATACAAGGATGGGCTGTCTGCAAGAATGAATGCCAACGTTGAGAGGCAATGTGTGCTGTGCCCGAAAGAGCAGTTAATTTTGAATCAGAACACAGAGGTTCTATTTTGGTCCTGCATGTCAGGTGGCAGAGGAGAGTGACTTTCAACCAGTGGTGCACTTGCCAGCACAAAACAACTGCCACCATCCACCTGTCACCTTGTCACCTGTGAGAGACTGAATGATGGCCTTAGAGATGTTCACAGCCTAATCCGCAGGGCTGTGAATGCCTGCTATCTCCCTGCCCACATAGGAGTAAATGGAGGGTTGAGAGGTGGAAACCCATCCTAGATCACCTCGAAGGGACCACATAAGCACCGGGATGTTTCTACGGCGGGATAAATGGAGAATTGGGCTTGATGACAACGCAGAGAGCTCTGAGTGATGGACTTTAAAGACTGAGGCAGAGGCTCAAATTGAAGAAGGGAGACTGAGGAGATAAGGAAACAAATCCACCTCCAGCCTCTGGAAGAAGTTCTTCCTGCTGATGGTTTGACTTCAGCCCAGACAATTTAACTAAGACTTCAGCAGCTTCCAGAACCTTAGGAACATAATTTGTGTTCTTTTAAACCACACAGATTGCATACTTCCTCGTAGCAGTAATCAGAAACTCACACAGCAGCCCCTTCTTTTGGCCCTCAGTTTCAAACACCCTGGCTCTGGTTTTCTTCCTTCTGACCCACATCCAGCTACTAAATAGACCGAAGAGGGTGTGCACTCTTCTCCACATGCTCCTCCTTTGGCAGGCTGGTGTGGGGCTGATCCTGCTGGCTCTACGGGGTGCCCACAATACTAGGATTTTTCACCGAATGGATTCTTCTGTTTCGAGCCTCCAGTGGCTAGAGCTCTTTGTGGTGTATTCAGGGTGAGGAAATGAGGGTTTATGCGTCTGGATGAATTATTGAAGCTCACGGGCTCTTTATTTTCTCGTCTGTCACTCGGAGATAAACTGTTGTTTCTATGCCTATCTCACAGGGCAGAGCCTCAGTAGAAATGACATCAAGGAAAGCTATGTGACCTGTACAATTCTGCATAAGTGCAGACCACTGTTGTCATCATCATCATCATTATTACCTACAAGTGTGTGTGTGCTCAGGCTTGTGTGTGCATGTGGTGTAGCACTGCGCATGTATGTGTGGTGCGTGTGTGCGTGCATGTGAGCGTGTGTGTGTGTGTGTGTGTGTGTGTGTGTGTGTGTGTGTGTAGGTTTCCTTGGAATCCAAAGGGCTTCAGATCTCCTGGAGCTCGAGTTACAGGTGGTTGTGAGTTACTCAATGTGAGTAATGGGAGCCAAACTTCGGTCCACTGCAAGAGCAACACAAGCTCTTAATCTTTGGAGCTATTCCTCCAGCCCCACTCGCACACTTACACCCTCCAGCCCCGCTCACACACTTACACCCTCCAGCCCCACATATATGCAAAGAATCTTCCAGCTTCAACTCTTCCAACATACATGTTGTGAGAATCAGTAAACAGTCTGATTCTGAACAAATGAAAATATTCTCTAAGGATACTTTGCAGGTGGACATTGGATTTTAGACACATGGATTGTCCTTTGGTTCAGACATTAATACAGTATGGATCACCACCCCGAAATATACAAAGCTTATTCCATCAGTAAAAAAAAATTGCATTTTTAATGCTGCCCATTTGCAAGCAGTTAAGTAGGGCAGTTTTCATTCATGGAACAAAAAAACCAGAAACGACACAGGCTGATGAGCAGCAAGTTTATTCGAAAAAGAGCCTCAAAATTCTCTTTCGGCCACAAGAATGCCGAAAGCGGAGAATTGTCCATGCAAGCCTGTCCAGGCTTTTATCTCATCCCTGAAAATGAATACCTCACCAGTTTGAGATTCATTCCCACACATTTAAACCAGAATTCACCGGAAACTCGACTCCTACCTACCCTTAGAAGAGCCCATGTATTTTGACTCCACTGATCAGAAAAACAATTACTTTGTACGTTTGACCAAAGGAGTAGAGAAAGGGCTGCTGGGAGTGGGTGTGGGGAAGGCTGGCAACATAACATTTATCAATCACTTAGTTAAAAATTCTTTAAACTCTTTTTAAAATGGAGATGGTGGCTAGAGCGTGGGCTCAGCCCTTTGGGAACTCTAATGGGCTCTTGCTCTTGCCAAGGAACTGATTGGTTTCCAGTAACCATGTCCAGTGGCTCTCAACATTAGCCATGACTAAATTCTTACTCTTGTTCCCTCCTTTGGCTATTAATCATTACTATAGAGACAAGGAAGCTGATATCAGAGACATTAAGTGTCCAGAAGGCCACTGTGTGCCCTACCTGACTTTATAGAAAATGTTTTTTTGTTTTTGTTTTTGTTTGCCTGAAGAATTCCTAAAAGATGTTATTTGTCTTTGAGTCCTCTGGGTTCTAAAATTAAGGTATGAAACAATTAGTCTTGACTGTTCTCTTTGAAACTCTCCTCAAAGTTCTTGATATTCTTACAAATCTAGGAAAACCCAATGGAAGAGTGGGGTCATCTTCACTTACGTAGGTTTAGCACAGTCGGGCTGCCTTCCCTAGTGAGGCTGGTGGGTCTCCTTAGAGGGGAAATCCTTCCTGTAACTCTTCGCTTAGGTTTCTTTTGTGGTGACCAATATTAGCTGAACCTCGTGAGGAGAAACTTTGCTAATACTTTCCCCAGCCTAATGCAGGAAGGGAAACAAAGTTTGCCTTTGAATCAAGGAACTGGAGGTCAGGACCTTATTTAGCTGTTCTACGCTGTGCAATGAGGGAGCTGGAATGGGGCTACATGATGTCGCAAGTCTGCATTTCTAGGTGGATGGACTTGGTTGGAAGCTTTGGATATATGTGATTGGTAAACAGGGGCTCTAAATGTCCTTGGTCATCTAAAATCTAGGCTCTTGCTTCCTAATACTGAGAACAAGCCTTGTATTTCTTTGGTGACCCAGAGAGATACAGTAAGGTTGTGATCATCATTGTGTCTACATCCAGGCAACAAGTCTTGTTCTTCCTTTGTAGATGAGGAAAATAATGTATCAGACACTTTTGTAAGGGCTCTGTCTGGTAGATGGCAGAGCTAGGATGCAATGTCACTAACAATGAAAAGGAAAAGGTATGGCTGGACATTAACATGCCTTGCCATGTGTGTCTATGTTGTAACCAGAAGTAGCAATGGGGAGGGGCAGGGAGTTTCACATGGTTCTGCTATGAAGCAGAACAGCCCAGAACAGAGTAGCTTCAGCTTGAGCTTGAACACTAAAGAGCTACCCTGGGCATTTCTGCCTCACATAGCTCAAGTGATCACAGTGTTGGGAAGCTGGGCTTTCTTGGACCTGGCAGCCACCAAATAATGACCCAGAGACACTACTTATCAAGGACTCTCATACTGACAGAAGAGATCTCTTGTGAGGTGAAGCATCAGCATCCTCCCATCTAACAAAGGAACACAGTAAAGTGATGGGGGAGGCACACTAGGGAAGCACCTAAACTCCTACCTGAGCAGGTCTGTCAGCTTTGTGTGTCTGGAAGCTAGCAGAAAGATCTTGTCATGAGTTGTGAAATGGTATTTGACCGATCTGGCTTCTGTAAAACAATTTAAAGTGTGGGTTGCCTACACAACTTCATTATCTTGGTGTATTCTTGTGCTTCCTGCCCCACCCCTGCCCCACGTCCCGCCTTACTGAGAGTTGATAAATTCTTCAAATAAAATCCAGAACCTTTTTCTACCTAACCATCCTTTAGCAGGGCTATTTTTAAATAACAGGAACAGGAAATTGTAACTTATCTGTTAGCTTATGTTTTACTTTATTTTCATGTTTCTCAGCTTACCTTGTGCCAAGTACCACACTGTCTTCTGGTGCAAAGAGACATCAGGGGGCATGGGTTACTGTCAGAGGAGGGGAGCAAGACCAGGCTGGGAGTGAACTCTGGCCTGAAAACACAGTCCAAGGCTCAGGTATCTGGATGGAGGAAATGCTAAGTAAACAGAGGCCATCTTTGAGTCTGCTGTGTATCTGAATTGGCTTCAAATATTTGGTTGTTAGAGTCCTGGAGTCATTGCATGAGCAAGTGAAAATCTGTCTGCCTGCCTGTCTGCCTGTCTGTCTGTCTGTCTGTCTATCTATCTATCTATCTATCTATCTATCTATCTATCTATCTATCTATCTATCTATCTACCTACATATCTATCCACACACACACACACACACATACACACACACACACACACACACACACACACACACACACACACACACACAAATACTTATATGTGTGCTTGCTACATGGTGGGTGCTCAGAAAAGCATGTTGTTCTCATTATTAGGGTAATGAATACTTTTAGCTTATTTTGTTTTATTTTATTTACTAGTGGGCTCAAGTAGGAGATATCCCCTGACAAGAGCCTCTGAGTGTGCCACTATGTCTAGCTTATCGTTTAACCTCAACCTTAGCTATCACGTGAAGAATGACTTCCGGTGTAAAAACCACTTCAATTGTCATGACTGCTGTGTGATTGGGGCCATGTGCGTACTTCCCCACTTCACACTTACAACATTAATATTCACAGTAGTCAAATGGCTCACCCAGTGGCTCTTAGCAGGAAGTGGCAACGTGGACGTTTTGAACACAGTCACTCACCAAAGCCACCCCTTCGACCCTGCCATGCTCTTTCTAAATTGCCAAGTGACCTTGTATGAGTCTTCTGTGCCCAGTCCTTTACTCTGGGCTTTAATTTTTGTGCTTGTAAGCTCAGAAAACTGAATTAAATTATGTTTAAGGTCCCCTCTGGATCTGAAGGTCTCTGATGAAAAGCATGTGTTCCAGTCAGGCTTCTGCTTGCTGTCCAACTCTTCGCACAGAGGGGCCTGGGTTTTGACTCCATTCCAAAAGCACAGGCCTGGCCTTGGCTGCCATTGTTGCCTCTGACTGCTCTCAGGACAGAATTCTCCTGGGGACCTGGGTAAAATCTGGGTGTAACTCCTGATGGCCTGACGTTCTCCTCTGACCTCGGACTTGTGGTTATCTGAACCTTACTAACCAGCTTAGGAATTGTTACTATATCTCTCCAGAGACTGCTTCCTTTCCTTGATCTCATTCTATGCCTCTAACAACAGAGAATGGGAACTGGGAGGCAGGCAATTTGTATGAGCTTGTCTTTGATGCTGCCCTTCTGTGTGATGGCAAGTCACTTCAAAACAGGGCACTATCAAGAAGGGCTATGTTGGCCGAAGGGTGTTTGGAGCCATGTGGCCTTTTGAGGGGGACATTTGGGGTTTCCTATGACTAAGATAACATCATCAGATTTGTAGTAATGCTTGAGAAATCATTTTCAGGGTTCAGGGATGGTCCTTTGCAAATGTTGTTTCAAATGGTCTTCTGTTTTAAAGTCCTACAGGAAGTCAGTGTTCCAGCAATGCTAGATGCAGCCTTTGTTCCATGGCCGTAGCGTCTTTTCTCCTCAGACATATTTTCTCTCCCAGTCCTTAACTTGCTGTCTGACTTTACCCTGAAGAATTCAGGGACGTCCACTAATTGTGCTGGGAAAGAAAAGGTCTGTAGCTATGGGGCTGAGGGGCAACTTTGGTCCGACCTCTCCATCTTCGCACCTACTCTGAGAAACTTTGCTTTCTAAAGAAAAAAATGAATGTTCGATATTATTGTTGTTGTTGTTATTATTATTGCTAATAATAATAATAATAATAATAATAATAATAATAATAAAGAGGCTAAATACTTTTTCATTCATGCCCATTTACTTCCCAGTTTAAGAACTGAGATTATATGCACTCAACGTACATATTGAGCATGGGATTTGAGTGTATCTGAGATTCTGTTTCTAAGAATCATATACACCCTGCCCTTTTCTCCTTTTCTCATCCATCCCTACCAGGGGCCAGCCCCCAGCAGTTGACAGATTCTCAAGAGAAGATAAGAAGTTGGGGAGGGAGGAGAGAGTCAGGTACAGCAATAAATGGTCAGGGGAATCTTGCAGCTCCTATTGACCAGCGATCAGGTTGTTTGTTTCTTTATACAGATTTCACAGAACAAAAAGATAGGCTTATGACGTTCCAAGAATTACAGATTACGTGTTCAATTTTTCATTACACGGCCAGGGTTACAGGTTCGGCCACAACTGGAAAGTGCAAACGGAACAGATTTCATTATTACTATCAGCCCCATAACTCCAACTCAAAGAATCTAAAGAATGTCTCCACCAGAACAAACACATTTATTCTATGACAGCCTGCTTTTAGGTTGGCAATATTTAAGAGTGCTCCAGACAAAGAAAATATCCGAGCCAGTCTTTTTATGAACAGCAAATACGAATACCCAACACCGTTTACTTCTCCTGTCATTGCCTATGCTGTAAAGTAGGAAAAGTGATTTTAGTCAATCCGTCCCCTTTGCTGAGTTCTATTCCTCCAGGGGCATACCCTGTATGATCCCCCTATCTTTAAACATCAATTTCAGAGATCTCTAAGTGTATTGTAAAAGGAGGTCTTTGATCTATTAGCAATTTTCCTGGCCCATTGGAGTTTGTCAACCATTTCTAAGTTTACCCCGTTCCAATTATTCTGTTTGAGCTCGCTTAAGGGGTGGCTACCCCAAGAAGATCCCTGGAGTCATGAGTCATGAAGAAATTTCTAGCACCTTTGTGCCTATCACAATCTCCAGTGAATAAAGGAGACCTTCAAATAGGGGCAAATAAAGTTATTTCCCTAAAAGCAGAAGGGATAGTAAGTTTAGGACTTTCCTAAAATGACTCAGGTATAATGTTCTCAGGACAAGACAAAATGAATCATAATGCAGAAAGTCCCAAGAATGCAACACGCAGAGACCAAGACCCAAGAGTGAGAGACAGAACATCAGCGATCGCAGCCTTCGACTCAGCTTGGCTGGACTCTGTCCGTCAGCTGTGCTGACTCATGACTTTCAGTGTTTCCAGTGAGAATGGCTGTGCAGTTCTCTTCTCTTGTTTTAAATGTTTCTCTCCACTAGTTACTAACACTGAAAATTTTTCTCTTCATTTTTTAAACTATCTAAACTACAATATTTTAGGGAGACCATATTATTAGGAGGCATAAAATATTTATTCTAAATGGAAGATTCCCAAAGTCTTGATAGTATAATTTAAAAAAAAAATTCTTGTAGTTTTATTCTCCTACTCAGTGCATTTTCTCTGGAGGAATTAAAATGTCAAAAATGTTGTGTATCCATTCAGAGTGAGTTTCTTTAAAACTAGTGAGTTGAATAGCATCCTATGGTATTCCAGAAGATATGACTCAGTGCTTTGAGGTGACAGCATGTGTTTCTGAGGTAGGGGAATTTTTTTATCATGTAGGCTGTTGTTTGCTTGGTCTGTGAGTGAGGTTCATTCTAATACTTAGTCAACCTTAAAAATGAGTGTACACATAGTTTGTGATTTTTTTCCTTTTATTGAGAATGGATTGTTTTCATACAACATACCTTCATTACAGTTTCTTTCCTCCTACTCTGCCCTGTTCCTGCCCACATTCCTTCCCATCCTGATCCACTTTCTTTCTATTTCCCTGTGTATAAGGGAATATTATATGAAACGATATAATATAATATGATAAAATAGAAACAAATCAGAATAGGAGAATACAAACAGAAGGAAAAGAGCCCAAGAAAAGACATAAGAGCCACTCATTTGTCTGCTCAAACTTTCCATAAAAACGTAAAACCAGATCCTGTAATGTATATGCAAAGGACCTGTAGATCCTTTATTATAAATATAAAGAATAAAAAAGGTAAAGTTTAAAACTAATAAAAGAGAAGAAAAGGCCCTGACGTGACACTGAGACAGGGACCTCCACCAATGCCTGTGAGTTCACCGACTGTTGGCGTCTGCAGCTGGTCATGCCCCTCCCCTTAAGAGTAGTTTGTTTCTCCAGTGAGACTCCTTTGGAAAAAAAAACTTTTATTTGAAAGTGGTTATCAGTGGGAGATAGCTTCTAGGTTAGGGATGGGGACATGTATCCATTTCTCCTTTCAGCACCTGAACCCTATCACATGCCCACTTTGAAGGCTCGGTGCATGCTACCTCAGTCTCTGTGAGTTCATGTGTGCATCTGTCTTGATGGTTCAGATGGCCTTGTTTCCTTGGGTTCTTCATCCCCTCTGGCTGTTACATTCTCTCTGCCTCGTCTTCCATGGGCTTCTCTGAGCCCTTAGGGGAGGGATTGGACGAGGATATCCAGTTCTGTACTGAGTATTCCAACGTCTCTCGCTCTCCGCATGATGTCTGACTGTGGGTCTCTGTGTTTGTTCCCATTTGCCGAGGTGGGAAGGTTCTCTGGTGATGGCTGAGCAGGACACTGATCATATCTGTTTTGGTTTCATTTTAACAGGGAAAGGGAAGAGAGTCCTCTGACCCATGTACCACTTTCGGAACATGTCCAGACTCCCATGCTGCCAGTAGTCCCAGAGGTTAAAAGGAGGTCAAGAGTAACAGCCTGAGGACAGCAATTGCAGAAGTCCCTCCCAAGACTCCAGGACAGCGTGAAAGGGATGAATCTAGACACACAGACAGCGGATGAAAAGCTTACCTTGGGTCTAATCACAGCTAGGCTCCCAACTCACTTCCAAAGGGTTATGTCTCTCCTTCCTCACCTGTCAAAACAGGAAATTGGATGCTCTGTAGAAGGAAAACCAAGTTTCTGTTTGAAAAGCACCTTTGGTATCATTTAGCACTTATTTATTTGATGCATTGGAAACTGAGTGCCAGAGATGGGCACTTGTCCACTGTCAACAACCTGCTATGTCCCCCCTGTAGTATTCAAGTTCTGGTTTCTCTTCTAGATGGCTTCCAAGGTTCTTCCAAGTCCAAGAGATTTTTACTCTTAAGATGGCCTCCTTCTGAGCTGCAGCTATGGACTCATTTTTTATTAATCACTAGAAGCTTCCTTTGGTAATCTTGATGGCATACTCTTGATATATAGCTTCTTGCTTCTATACAGTGTGTCAACCTCACATGAATCTGTGCTCATTGAGGGCATGCTGTATTATGTGTGTGGACATCCAGGGTCAAGTCAGGCAATACCTTTAGACAGGCTATTGGGCAAGGACAAGACCAGCTTGGCAAGTTGACACTATAACCTTGAAGAAACCCCATTCTCTACTGAGCTTCATTTTCTTATATTTAAAGCAAGTTTGTCGAACTAGCTGATCCCTAAGGCACTGTTCAGCTGTGGTGTTCTGTTGCAGTGTATTTCCTAATCTTTCTATTCCTGGGGGAACTTTAGTTAGAACCTAGGGGGATGTTCTTTACCACAGGAAACCGAGGAATGCTTGTAAGCTTTGGGATTACAAAACAAATTTGAAAATATTTTATGATCCTGTGCTTTTTGCTCCTGTTTTCTAAGCTCCATATCAAATGTTCATAGCCAAACTGTATCTTAATTCTTATTGGTAGAGATTTGGATATGTGGAAGCAGGGCTGATCCCTGCTTTATAAACTAGCTGTGCTTTATCAGAAGGTTACTGCATTTGTCAATGCTGGCAGGAGGCATGACTAGAGCCTCAGCGTCCGAGAATTAGATCCTACTAACTGGGTATTTATCTACCAGGGAGCTCAGACATGTACATGCATTAATTAAAATATATGGCATTTCACAGCCAGGACTAGCTTCTGAGAAGGGAAAGAAAGAGCCTGCTTGGGGTATTGTGAAAGTGTGCATAGAGAGGGGAAAATAGCATAAATGAGAGTAGAGAAAAGGACACCATTTATGGCCTAGTGAATGGGTGTTTTCCTGGCTGGGCACAGTGATGTGAAGAGGTTATATTGCAGAAGATACATTACATGTACATGTCATGTTTCCCTAGCTAGAATATAAGTTTTGCTTATAGAAATATTTGTTCAGATCATCTTTGGTTCCTTATTAGGACTGATGCAAAAGGCATCTCTCAAAACTGATTGATGAATAAATGGGTTATATTTGAGGCACTTCCTTCCAAATTATCAGTTTGTTGGGTTGACACAACCGTATCACACACTCCTGGGAGGCATATTGAGCATGACACTTTTGTTGACTGTCACAGATGTGAATGGCTGTCCCTTGGCTCTGAAACTTAGATAGGTTGTTTCTCACCCAGGGAAAGATGTGCTGTGGTCATCAGCTTCTAACAGTTAAAATGTGACTTGTAGGTGACATGAACATGAGGCTGAATTCCATAACTGATACAGAAATAAGCAGATTAATGCCAGTTCTTTGTAATGGCCTATGAGACCATTCCTACAGATAACATAACAAAGAAATCCCAGGAATTGTTTCTGAATACCCCCCCAAAATGTGCTAACAACTCTTAGTTACTTTTCTCATGGCAATAAAAACACCCAACAAAAACAACATAAGGAAGGGTTGACTTTGGCTTACAGTCTGAGGGAGCAGTCCATTATGATGAGGAATCTGTGAAGGGAGGAATGTGAGGAAGTTGGTCCTATTTCATCTGCAAGCAGGAAGCAGGAAGAGGAATGTCAGAGTTCAGTTTGCTTTCTCTTTTAATTCAGTCCAGGATCTCAGAGCATGAAATGGTGCTGCCCACAGTTAAGATTCACATAACTAGCTCAATTTACCTAATCTAGATTCATCCTCATAGGTTTGACTGGATGCCTGTCTCCTAGGTGATCTTGCATCCTGTCAGGTTGACAATCAATGTCAACCATCACAACAAAGATGTGTCCAGATTGTGACAGTAAAGAGTCAAAAGAATCTACGTTCTTGTCTGTATCTGGATTCTTGTTAGAGATAACAAACCAATACTTATAAATATAGAACTAAATTTATAATTTATAGAACTAAATTTATTTATATTATTTTGTTATATTATATTATACTATTATATTATATTATACCATTATATTATATTATACTAAATTTATTATATTATAGAACTAAATTTATAATTTATAGAACTAATTTTAGTTCTATAATTTATAGAACTAAAAGGAGGCACAGAGATGAGCAGAGTAAAATGAGGAAATCTAAATAACGTAGGTTGTATCATCCAGAGATGTTGGGACACACCTTGTAATTCCAGCGCTCAGGAAGCCGAAAGGAAGGTTGCTGCCAATCTGAGGTCACATTAGGCTATACAGTGAATTTGATGTTAGTCTGGGCCACATACCAAGACTTCGGCTCTGATAACACACTACACCATCACAGATATTAGCACTAGGAGAGACAAGGTAGAGAATACATAAGCTTCCCCTCTGTTACCTCTTATACCTGCATTAAGGCTACAGCTTTACCGTGATACATTTTTCTCCAAGAGTGGGAGATCAGCTGAGTTCACTAGTGAACTTTTACAGGAAATAATGACACCACTTCTCTTTCAGAAGACAGTGTAATGGGAAATACTTTCCAAATGCATTCATCCAGGCCACCATTATCATATTACAAAAGTCAGATAGTTAATACAAAGGAAGACAAATTCAGCAGTTATCTGTTTTCTGTTGGAGCAGAGAAGCAACCCTTTTGAGCAAAATAATACAATTGAATCCAATAATGCTTCAAAAGGAGACAGCTCAGGGAGTGTGAGCACCCACTGTGGAACCATGTGGGCCTGAGTTTGAATCCCCAGCACCCATGACATAGCCCCACCAGACATGGCTGCATGAGGCTGTCACTAGCATTGGAAGGTAGAGACCAGGAGCTCACTGGCCGGTCTGCCGGGATAGGAAAGGTGAGACTGGGTACAGCAAGAGATTCTACCTCAAGGGAGTCAGGTGGGGAGCAATGGAGAAAAACAGACACCCACTTCCAGCCTCTACATGTGTGCACATAGGCGTGCATACCTGTATCCGTGTATGTGCCTGCACACACACAGAATCAGTCAGTCAGTCAGTCACTCAGTCAGTCAATCAATCAATCAATGGATCTATCAATCAGGTAAAAATTAAAATTTATGAACCATGACCAAGTGGGACTTATCCTAAATATGCGAAAAAGGTGGTTCGTTATTCACAGACCAATTCATGTAATAACATAGTGACTGGTTAAAAAGCAAACATCACACAAGCATATTAATAATGCAAAAAAGGTATTTGATAAAATCCAATACCCATTCATGGTCATATATAACCATGGTGGGTACTTGGCACCATCTCTTTGTCAAAACCCATAGAACACACAGCTGCTACAGTGGACCCTGACACAAGCTGTATGCTTTGACTGATAATACTGTGTCACTCATTGTAGAGTCACTGACTTTAATGTTCCTCTGGGGTGTGGGACATCAATAGTGGGGGTGCTAGTGCATGTGAAGAGACAGAGTTCTTCCTAAAGGTGCTGTAAAAAATAAAGCTCACAGCAACAACAAAATCAAGTAACAAAAAGCAGGGAGACTTGTAAGCGGTGGCCCTGTGCTCTCCTGGAACCCCTGTGGCTCTCTGGAACCCTACTGGGGAGAGCTAGTTTCTCAACAGAGATTTCATAATGACCCTAGCACAGTACACTAGTTGTTTCTCTCACACTCGTTCAATCATGAATGTGGATGGAGTTTTCCAGAGGCGACATGACATGTAATATTGCAACAGAGGGCATGTGGCAGCAGCTAGGGCATTCAGCTGTCCCCAGTTAAGCAAGACACTAGAGAGACTTTGAAAAAAAGAGAAAAAAAGTTAAACAGTAATTGTCTTCTCCGTGGGTCAGTTTTGGTGAGGAAAACAGCTGGGGTTTTGTTTGTTTGTTTTTTAATATGCTGCTTTGGCTCGTAATGAATTTATTATTTAAATAAGCGAAAATAAGCATTTTCTTAAAAAAGGAATGTGACAGGCTTGCTCCTCCGTTCCTCTGTGCAGATTAACGCACAAGAGGAGTTACCAAGGTGCCAGTGTGGATTATCACTTCCGAATGAGTGTTGAGGAGTCTCAGAGGACACGGACCCTGCTCACAAAAGAAAGCAGAGGTTCCTCCAGGGGGGATACTTGACGGAAGGTCTAGACTTGGCAGTTCGCTAAGGATGGAGAAGACACTGAACAGAGCACACAGGTACTGCGCAAGTCCACTGAGCTGTAAAACAAAACCAGAGGCACAGAAAATGGAAGTCCGAGTTGGCAGATAGGAAGGGTCAAAAGTGTGTGTGTGTGTGTGTGTGTGTGTGTGTGTGTGTGTGTGTGTGTGTAAGGTGGATGTGGGACCAGGAGGCCCAAGTTCAGTTGAATAGAAGAGGTTGTTCTGTTGCTGCACTGCTCTTCTGAATCGTGTTTATTTAGATATAGATTATTTGCAATAATTCCTCCCACTGCTATCATCTAATTCTATGAGTTTTGACAAATGCATGTAGTTGTTTAGACAGTATCACAGTCAGAGCAGAGATTAGTTTCATGAAAAGAAATATTATTTTTGGTCCTTCATTGTCAATACCTAGTCTTTCCCAAGATCCTGGCAGCCAATGCTGTATTTTTTTTTCTTTCCTTTTATGAATGTCACATATGTGAAATAAATTATAGAATTTGCTTTTAGAATTGTTTCCTTGACTTACAATGAACTGGAAATTCATATCAATAGATTGTTTTTAATTGTTGGAGAGAAGTTCACTGGATTTTGTAGTCATTTCTACTAATCGATGGATGTGTGTGAGTTGTTTGCAGTGTTAGGTAATCATGATTTTTTTTGTTTTGTTTTGTTTTGTTGACACAGGGTTTCTCTGTGTAACCCTGGCTGTCCTGGAACTCACTCTGTAGATCAGGCTGACCTTGAACTCAGAGATTCTCCTGCCTCTGCCTCTGCCTCTGCCTCTGCCTCTGCCTCTGCCTCTGCCTCTGCCTCTGCCTCTGCCTCTGCCTCTGCCTCTGCCTCTGCCTCTGCCTCTGCCTCTGCCTCTGCCTCTGCCTCTGCCTCTGCCTCTGCCTCTGCCTCTGCCTCTGCCTCTGCCTCTGCCTCTGCCTCTGCTTGCTGCGTGCTTGGATTAAAGTCGTGCACTCACAACAGTAAGTTTACGAATACAATATTATGCACACTGCTTTATGTGAATTTATGTGAACATGGATTAGGAAATTATTGGACTAGAGGAAAGGTGGTAGAAATGGCTGAGGAAGCAAAGAGTGTCAACTTAAGCAATGTGCCTGCCCTTGTTATAATCTTCATGTAGGCGATTTAATGGCTGCTGCTGCAGGATTCTGAAAATCAATTCTTTTTGAGTCAATTTTACTAATAAGGGACATTGACTTAGGAACTTAGATCAACTTGCTGGCTTAAGCATCAGAGTGTTTTCTTCAGGAGGTAGAAACCCAGCAGGAATAAATAAACAAACAAACAAGAACCTATGGCAATTCAAGAGCAATCTTTGGTCATTTTCTCCATGAACCATCATGGTGGTCAGTCAAGAAGATTATAGCTGATGCAGGAAAGCATCCAGAGCCCAAAGACTTCATCACCAAAGAGATCAAGTATAAACCATTCTCTAGAACCTGTTAGATGCATTTTAAATGAACTGTTGTCCAAGTAACAAGTCATCATACAAAGGAAGTTCTGTCTGTAGGTTAGAGAATGAGATTCTGGAAGGAACTTCTGAGAGTTGAATCCCATATGGTAACACAGGTATTATCCCAACAGAATAAAACTTGCCCAGATGCCATCTAACATGAATGCATTTTCTGGGAACATGGCAAATGACAAATGTGATAGTCACATGAGTATAGAGACCCATTAGAGCATGATCTGAGGACCTACTTCTTCAAAGCAGCTGCTCACCTGCTCTCCTATTGTTGTGAGTGCCAGGATCGTTGTCCTGAGCGATCAATCTAAGAGTCTAGCAAACATTCTAGTTCTCACTCTTCTATATTCTTGGGCTGGGGGAGAAACTAAAAGTTAAAATTTTTAATGTATTATTTCTAATGAAAATACATATAGATCACCCTATGATCAAAACTGAAAAGTTTTGAGGTGTATTTGAGCCAATAGAGTGGTAGACTCTTTAGGATAAAGGAGACAAGGAATCTAGTTCATTCAGTTCTCCAACAAATCCCTCCCAGGATGTCTCTTTTCCTACCCCCTTAAAGCCTAGGTATTTCCAATATTCTACAATGTCCAAATTACTTTCCGAAATTCCCTTTGAACCTCATCTTCCCTCTGAAACCCTTCTTAATCAGAGACTTTTAAAACCCAGTATGCCATCTCCACCTTTGCTGGAGCATTTGTCAAAGCACACAGTTACTTATTCTTGTTGCTTCCTTTGCTGCTCTGTACTAACTTAAGATCAATAATTCTGCTGTCTTCATTCCTTGTAACTTTATTTCCTTAAACAGTGCCTAGCTTGTCCCAAGTACCCAATAAACATTTTTTTAAGCCGACAATGACTCACTAGCTCCTGAAGCAGCCTGTTCCCCGTTTGTCATTTATAAACTGTTCTAACAGTCTTCTTCTTCTTCTTCTTCTTCTTCTTCTTCTTCTTCTTCTTCTTCTTCTTCTTCTTCTTCTTCTTCTTCTTCTTCTTCTCCTTTTCCTTCTCCTCCTTCTTCTCTTCCTCTTCTCCTTCTCCTCCCCCTCCTCTCTCTCTCTCTCTCTCTCTCTCTCTCTCTCTCTCTCTCTCTCTCTCTCTCTCTCTCTCCAGGCTGGTCTTGAACTTACAATGTAGATAAGCATAAATATAAATGGCGGAACTTACAGATTCCATCTCCTAGGTGCTGGGATGTCAGCTGTATTTTACCACTCTGAGCTAAGAACTCTTCTTTGTAATGAATCAAGTCAGCCTTGATATCTCACCTGCCTCTCTTTGTGTTAGTAACAGGAGCCTTTGCAGGTCCGCATTAATATTTGACCTGCACATTGGAAGAAAGCAGTCATGGCACTTTTGAATCTTCTCCTTTCCCATTGAAATTCTGCCTGATTCTTTACTTTGTCTGAATTAACATTTATTTTGTCTATGTAACTAAGTCAAGAGAAACTAAAAAATGCCATCAGGAATATGGTAATTGACATATCAAGCTGGAATTGGGAGATCTGTCATGAATCATTCACAGTAATTTCACTAAATGATTTTTATTGATGATTTCCTAATTTTTTTTTTACCCAAGTGGGGAATAAAACCCGAGATTTTGAGGAGCTTGGTGGGTAAGATATTCAGCTGCATGAGGACTCTTCCAGAGATCAAAAAAGCTTAGCTTTCAAAGTTTGAACTTACTTGCTGGCTTAACAATGGCTTAATGAAAGAGAATTGTGAGATACAAGGAGAGAGGCAAGCAAATGCCAGAGGAAATCTCAACTCTGACTTCATACTTGCATACTGACAACGCACTAAACAACGTGGATGGCTTAGGAAACAGCCAGTAACTACAACAAACACAAGCTTACTTGGCCCCGTGGATCAGGTTTTCCAGCCCAAAGCAGGGTCACCACCAACGGAAGTCTTCTAGGTGAACACTTCAAGATATTCCAGAGTTAAAATATTCAGCTTCGAAGCTGTTTGATCAAATGCTAGTATATCATGTTTAGCATTCCCACTCCATGTTCAGTTGCTCAGCAAAAAGCTAAAGGTGCAGTTTGCTCTGAAAACTGGATGTCTGCAGCTGTTTCCTCTACAGGCCAGGACTGCCACGTAAACATTGATTCTTCACAAGGTGTAATAGAGAATCGAACAAGACAATGGGCACACCGGAAGCACTGCTCACGCCATCTGAGACAGTCATGAGGAGAGATGCCACGGGACAAAACACAGTCACCAACATTAGTTGTGTAGTCATGATACTCATGCAGGTCAGCAATCAGAATAATTTTTGTAATGAAAAATTCACCAACCAATAAGCTAAGAACTCTCTTTAAACTTGATTACAGGCATTTGTTTATTTTATTTTATTTTTATTTTATTGTTCTTTGTCTCCAACCTTACTATGAATCTCTAGAGGGGAATCCAGTGCTCTTAACTGCTGACCCATCCCTCCCTCCAGCCCTGGTTACTCCGTGTAGCTCATGAAATACCCGTGTCCACCACATACAAAGAGAGAGAAAGACAAACAGGAGGAAAGAGACGCAGGGTCTGCGAACTCACACATGCTTAAGGAAGTGGAAGATGCTGATCACTTGAAAAGGCACGGGCTCCAGAGTGACAAGAGAAATTTATTCTAGAGCCCACTCAGGCTCTGTTTACTCACTCAATATTTACCGAGCAAGGCAAACACAGGCCCTCAGAGCTCTCGGGCCAAACACTGTCACCACGGGACTGAGAGCCATCACTTCTCTTTTCAACTGGATGTTTCACTATGAGCAAAGTGGTATCTTTACTTTCACTAGTCCAGAATGCAACTCTCTTACCGCCTTCTCCCTTTGCAGATGAGCCACAAAAAAAAAAAAAAAAAAAAAGGAAACAAGAGAGATGGGCTGAGATTGAATCCACCTGCCTCAGAATCCTGGCTTGGGCAATTAGCTCTGATCTCTAGGGAGAACTGGGTATTTCTTTCATTCCAATACTCTTTTTGACAGGGAGGCTGAAGGTGGGCAGAGAGCTTTGTTAAAGAAATTGCCAGGCTAGAGGTACTAAATGTTGTCAAATAACTGTTTCTGTCCCCAGTTACTAATATGTGTGGATCCCAACAGGATCACTCTTTCTAACAGGATCACTCTTTCTAACAGGATCACTCTTTCTTTGCTCTTCTGTCCTTCCTTTCCAAGTTGCCTGTGCAATCCTACCCTTTCCCCTCTCACCTGGCCCTTTATAAAACTTAGAAGCCAGCAAAGCATATAAGGGAGAGCCCCAGTGTTTGTCTTCAGGAACCTTGGTTGCCTTACCTAACACTTCTTAGTTCCACTCATCCGCCTGCGTATTTAACACGTTTTTGTTTTCATTTTGAAAGATGCACTTGTTTTTCTTTTATGTCTTTGAGTATTTTGCCTGCCTGTATGTATGTATACCATAAGCATGTCTGTTGCCTGAAGAGATCGGAAGAGGGTTTCTGATCCCCTGAGCTAGAGTTGTAGATGGTTTTAAGCCATTATGTAGCATTATATAGGTGCTCAGAAAGGGCCCTAGGTCCTCTACATATGCCCTTTTATATACATTGTATATACAGTTTTACACACACACACATATATATGTATATATATCATTTGATGAATCTATTCCATTTCTTTTCTATTTTTGCTTTATTTTCTGTCTCTGCCTTTCTTTATTTCTGTGTGTTTGTGTGTGTGTGTGAGAGAGTGTGTGTGTATGTGTGTGTGAGGCAGAGTGTGTGTATGTGTGTGTGTGAGAGAGAGTGTGTATGTGTGTGTGAGAGAGAGCATATATGTGTGTGTGTGTGTATGTATGTGTGTGTGTATACGTGTGTGAGAGAGAGCATATATGTGTGTGTGTGAGAGTGTGTGTGTATGTATGTGTGTGTACACGTGTGTGTGTGAGAGAGTGTATGTGTGTGTGCGTGTGTGTGAGAGAGTGTGTATGTGTGTGTGAGAGTGTGTGTGTATGTATGTGTGTGTGCATACATGTGTGAGAGAGCATATATGTGTGTGTGTGAGAGTGTGTGTGTATGTATGTGTGTGTGCATACATGTGTGAGAGAGTATATATGTGTGTGTGTGTGAGAGTGTGTGTGTATGTTTGTGTGTGTGTAAACGTGTGTGTGTGAGAGAGAGTGTATGTGTGTGTGAGAGAGAGAGCATGTGTGTGTGTGTGTGTGTGTGTGTGTGAGAGAGAGAGAGAGAGAGAGAGAGAGTCTGTGTGAAATTGATCTCAAAGCTTTGTATATCCTAGACAAGTACTCTATCACTGAACTACCTCCAGCCTTTACTACAAATCTTGAATACTAAACTCTGCTGGGTGTACTTCTGAGTTACCCCACTGATCCGAAGAATTAACCCAAGGAAGAGTTACGTTATGAATAAAAAGGCATTTGTTTAGCTCACAGTGCACAGTTCCTAGATGTTCAAATGTCTGTACATGACTGTAACCTTTTTTTCCTGCATGAGCCCTAAGACAGAGCAGAGCAGAACAGAGCAAGAGCAGGTGAGCGAATAAGCAAGCGAGAGCCATTTTTATACAACACCACGGTTATTCATGGGGACTCCACCCTGGTAATCTGATCTAAGTATGTTCATCTCCCAGAGGCTCCGCCACCAAGCACAGCTCAGCAGTCAAGTTCAGAGTCTGTTTGCTGAAAACTTCATAATAGGGCTGAGATACCGACATGGGAACTGCAGGGGGATACATTCAACACGCAGCTAAACCAGATCAGTTTCCCGGAAGAAAATTAGTTGGAATTTGCTGGTTGGAAGGGGATGACTGGAGGGACATTCCAAGCGCAGCGCACAACATAAGCAATGGCCTGAGGGAGAGACACATATGCTGTACTCAGTTGACGACCAGGCTACTTTGAATGGAAGGCTTGTTCAGGAGAAAGAGAGACAAACCTAGGAAGACAAGTGCGACAACACTGCACGCACCTTAACTGTTGGATTTAAGAACCTATCTTTGTTTGTATTAGGCTGTGTAGTTTAGAACCAGGAAATGTTTCAGAAAGATTAACCTGGACCTTTGGTCTAGTGTATCTGTAGTTAAAATATATATATATATGTATGTATATATATATATATATGGTGTGGGGTGTGTGTGCACATGCATGTGTCTATATATATATTTCATATATATTTAATATATATGTATAGCATAAGTAATGTGTAGGTGTGTAGGTTCATGGCCAGAAGCAAATACATTCCAAGCTACCCAAGGCAAAAAAGACAAAAAGGGCTTCACTGCCCTTGCTTTTCTCTCTCTCTCTCTCTCTCTCTCTCTCTCTCTCTCTCTCTCTCTCTCTCTCTCTCTCTGTAGAGTGGGGCATGGCTTCATCCCAAGTTACTTCGAGCAACTTTTTGTTTCATGTTGACAAGGTGGGCTCACGCTCTGTGTGAGTGGGCTACTAGAAGCAAATTCTCTGCTCCTGTCAGAGTGACATCGTGCTGGGTGCTGCTCTATAAGCCCTGGGCTCTGGGCAGGAGGGCTGAGCAGGCACCAACCATATAGGGAAGCTCTTCTCTGCCTGGTCTCAATCCCTCTTCCATTTCTTAAACATTCAACTTGGAGAAAGCAAGGGACCAGCACTAGCTGGGTGGTTTAAATGACACAGTAATGTCTTGTGAATAGGTTCATCCCAAGAGAAGCCTCACATAGCATAGGACAGCACTCAACACTATAAACTGCTTTACTGGAAATGTCCAGTGTGATTTTTAAGAAATGATTTTTGTATGTTCTGAGATTATAAAGACAGTCCTGTTGTTTCCCCCTTTCCTTTCCTCTCTCCAAACCCTCCCACAGACCCCTCCTACCTCTTTTCAAATTCATGGACTCTTCTTTCATTAATTGTTATCATATACATACATACATACATACATACTTGTATACATATATGTCTATGCATTCCTAAATACATAAATATAACCTATTCAATCTACATAATGTTGCTTGTATGTATAGTTTTAGGACTGCCCATTTGGAATTGTATAACCAAATGGTGTGTTCTTCTCTGGGAAAGACTTTTCCTTCTGCATTTCTTAGTTGTCTGCAGTTCTTTGCAAGGCCTCCTGGACTTTCCCTCTACTCCGGCATGTCTGCTGTTGTCCTTGTTCGGTTCATGCTTAGGCTGTCATGTTGGTGAGATTCTATGGGTGTAGTTTCTGACAGTCCCTGGAGACACAGCATCACACAAACTCCCTGTTCCTCTGGCTCTTACAGTCTTCCCACCCCTTCTTCCTGAGCCTTGGTTCCAGGTGTTGGTTTGTAGATTTATCCTTAGGGACTCAGGTCCACAACTCTGTATCTTAACTGATTATGGTTTTCTGTAATGGTCTCCGACTACAGCCAAGAAAAGTTTTCTTGTTGCGGGACGAGACCTGTGTTTACCTGTGGGTATAATGGTGAGCATTCAGAAGGTAGCTAGGGATAACGGTGAGCATTCAGAAGGTAGCCAGGAATTGTGCTGGTACAGTAAAGCACTGATTGCAGATTCGTCCCCAAGATCCGCAACTTCACTATAGCCCTGGGTTTTGGCTTGGTTTCTAGTACCAGGCATGCTTTTCCTCTTGTTGATCAGGGAATAAATAAAATTTAAAATCTCTATTACAAAGTAATTTCAGGCTTACAGAGGAGTTGTAAATATAGATTATTTGTGAGTACTCTCTCCGTATTTAGGAAAACCAGGAACTGAGAGATTAAGGTTGATAAAATGATGTTAATCTATAAGCCTTCTTACAGGTGTCACCATTTGATGCACTAAAGAACCTTTTTCCTGCCAGCATGCTCACAGAAGTTTCCAGAGATTCTGGGTAGCAGATCTGCCTTCACTCTCCTGTTATGTCTTTTTCCTTTTTGTGGGGTACTAGCACTGCTGCTTAATAGCATTTTGTGATGTTTATTACATGAAAGAAAAGATGTCATCCTTATATCAATTTCTCTAAAATTGAAAACCACTGTTTTAGCTAATACCCTATGGATGGACATTTGAACTGTTTCCAGAGTCTCACATTTAAGCACTGCTGTAGAAAGGAAACATGTATATTCATCTCTTTATCACCATGAGGTTATTTCTGTTAATAAATGCAGAGAAACCGGTCACAGGAAGGTACATAGTTGAAATACTACACTGTCCTTGCTACCTTAATAGCCATTGTAAGGATCACTCTTGTCCTCGTATCCTAGATAAATATTTATTCCCAGCTGAGCAGTTTCTAGGGTTCAGGAGCTGTACACAAATATGGAAAGGCATAACCCTCCCCTCCCCCAGCTTTCTGTGCTTTTAATTGCTATGAATCTGAGGACAACTTCCTTCTTCAATGTCAGAGAGATATTACAACTTTAAACAGACTCTGAGTCTCATCCAACTCCCTTTACAAACTCTTATAATGTAGGCCGCGGAGGGGCCATTGCCTGTGCAGCTAGCGTCTGGGCAGCCTCAGGAGGTCATGGGGGCAGAGAATAATCAGCATGGATTCTGGGTTTCCAGGGTCCAGCCCAGCTGAGGTTATCAGTCGGCAGGTAATGTCACCTCCTCCCCTCCACTCGGTCTGTTACACTGTATGCCAAGGGCTTGATCAAAGCACTGTCAGGGCTGGACATGATTTGCTCATCCTCAGGCCAGTGCAGAACTGACTAGAGATCCCGACACACGTGTCAGGTAGCTGACAAATGCTGGTGATTCTACTTCTAAAGGGATCCAACAACCCTCTCCTGAACTCGGGGGCAGGGGCACCAGCACACACACGCACATGCATGCACGTACACATGCTCACACGAACACTCACACGCAGAGAACTAAAATAAATCTTAAAATGTTTTGTTTTCGTATATTCTGATTTTTGTCGTAGGAAACCCTTTGAAGGATCTGGTGGGGAAAGTCTACTCTCCAGGAAAGAGAAAGAGAACCACATATAGAAGAGATGAACACAGTCAACCACAGACCAAGAGATAGTTATAATTTCCTACTTAAACAAGTCCAGGACTTTAGAACTGAAGAGCTATCCATTTTACACACGAGAGGCTGAGCCTGACAGAGAAAACCATGTCTCCAACATCTCACTGTGACTACAGCCATGATCTCTTCGAGGGGCAGCAAGTGACTCTCACAGGCTAAGAGTGTTAGATGGACTGGTCAGTGGCTTCTTAAATGACTGAAGATGCACAGGGAGTTGCAAAGGTAAATGAAGCGGGCACCACGCCCCTTTTCACTTAGTTTTCTCCAACCCCAGTCCAAAATCAAACAAGGAAATCCAACACTTGTGCAAGCCACAGGACTTGAGTTCCAATGTATTTACATGTACTCTGTGTATATGTTTGCCCAACCCTCAGATATGTATTTACATCCACCAAGAAGTTCGATCCATGTTTTACATCTTACAAATAAAGTAAACTCTGCCCACTTAGATGCATGTATATTTCATAATATCTTAACCAATTGGGAGAATGGAAATGGAAGACTGTACGGCAATCCACATGTTCTCTTTTGTTGTTGTTTTGGCTTGTTTGTTTGAGACAAGGTCTCACAGTGTCACCCTGGCTGTCCTGGCAGCCCTGACTGTCCCGGAAACTATAACATGGACTTGGATGGCCTTGAACTTGAGACAACCATCCTGCCCCCGCTTCCTGAGTGCTGAGATGGCAAATGTGTACCACCATATCTAGCTCCTCACATTTATCCTTTCATTGGCTCTTGGTGTGTTGTAAAGAGGAGCCCAATCAAGTGGATCTGCAGTTCGTGTGATCCTGTATTATCTTTTTAAAATGGGATTCAATATGGTAAAATAATTTCTGCCTAAGAGGAGTTATACAGCCAGTAGATTGAAGATAATATCTATGCCACAAGGAGGATCAGGCAACAAGGAAAGGACATCATCTAGAACTTTCTCTGGCCGAGGAGATAGTTCAGTTGCTACAGTGCTTGCCTAGTATTCTTGCAGCTCTGAATCTAGCACCCTACACTGAATAAGCTTGATACAATGTCCTGTACCCATACCTGGTGCTTGTAATTCCAGAACGTAGGTAGGGGAAGAGGTAAGGATAGGAGGATCAGAAGTTCAAAGCCATCCTTGGTGAGATAGTGAGAAATCTTTCTTTCACTAGACACATTGCAAGGGGAAAAAGTATTAACTATTCAACCAGTAGAAACAAGAAGGGAACCACAAAGAAATTGAAGTGATCCAGTAGTGACTTTGAAAATAGATTTATAACCACTCTCTCTCACAAAAGCATGTTTTTGTCATGACATAGCCAACAATGTGAAGAGGTCGTGTTGTGGCCACCCTGATGGAAAACCTTCATGTGGCAGTAAACAAATCCTTCCTTCACTGAACATCTGTCCGATGCTTGCTATCATACATGCCTTCCTGACAGGACTGGTACAGATCAAGAAGTGACACATTGTGAACACACTTGGTAAACAATTAAGTCTCCTGCAAATGAGATATTACTCTTAGTCATTCTGCTATGGGGTTTTAGAAGGGATTGATAGAATAAGAGTGCTATGAACCAACAGGTAAATCCCTAAGCAGGCATTGCTTTTGTTTTCTGTTTGTTCATTTGTTTTTGTAGTAACACGATTATGGAAAGGATTCAAGGGAGAAAGAGAATTAGGGACTCACAACATGGTGCAGTGTCACTAGCCCTAGCCTTTGATGCTGACTTGCTGCAGATGTGAACGTGGCCAAGATGATCCACACAAATGTCCGTTTCCTCCCTCGGGAAGGTAGACAATATAAGGCCATCCTGAAGAGTTACTGTGAGGGTCGAGTCAGTTGGCATATAAAGAGTCTGGCATAGTGCCCAGCACACTGTAGGTTCTGAACGCATGTAAATTCTCTTTCTCTTTTCACTCTCTTTTCAGGGGGTTCTGGAAACAGCTTACAGAGAGCTTCAGGTACTCTATCATTCTGTCTGTGTTTTGGCATCCAAATCTAACAGGCTTGTTTTGAAGATTAGACTGAATGACCTAAGTTTGATTTTTATTTTTGTTCCTTTCTCTTTTTTTTCTGAAAATAAGCTGCATTCGACTGTTTTATCTTATAATAAATGTAATAAAGTCTTGTTTGATGAATGGTTAGATTTAAAGATCTCTAACAAGGAATTAAGTTGCAGTCTCGAGCCAAGAGCCTTTGGTTTTAGAAGTTCAGGTACTAAGTGCTACAGAATCTTTATTAGAATGCTCTCCAACCAGAGCCCTTCAAGAGCAGGTATCATATGCACGTGATAACCTTTGATTTGTACAGAACATTCCAGTTTCCAAAGTGCTTTCACATCCATTATCCTCTTTGATCTTCACAATAACCCTTTGAATGACTTGGGCAGATATTTCTAAAGAGAAATTTTAGACAGGCAAAACAAAGGCTGATCTAAGGCTGCGAGGCTAGGCATTAGACACATCGCTGGAGCAGCCTTCACTCTCTGAGCGGCAGCTCTGTGCCTGGCACAACAAATATATTCTGTTCATTGATCAGACTTCTTAGTCTCAACTTCTAATGACACTTGAAAAACTCAGAGACACAAGAAAGTAGAGTCTCTGGGCCAGAGTGTCAACAGCCCATAAAGGGTTGGTTTGCGTCTACTTCAGAATGTCTGGGCCTCTACTTCAGGATGCACAGGTTGGAGGTTTGCAGCTGTAGATCAGAATCATCTAGAAGCATCCAGTCATGGAAGTTCATGTTATGTCTCTGCTTAGACTATAATGTTGGTTAGGCACCTCTCCTTATTGTTTGAGCAGTAAAGCATGGTGGCATCACGATGATTATACTCCTTGCATCAGACCTCTAACCCTCTACCCCCAAAGGACAGGAGTTAGGTGACCTTTTGATCTAGAACAGAGGCCCTGTCCTTTGTGTTCTTTGCTGTGTACTTTATTGATGACAAACAAGTCCTGCCTTCATCTATCCTGCAGGGGTAAGGATGTAAGTCCCACACCTGCCTTGGAAGAAAACAAAGAGAAGGCAAGTCCAGTGATTGGAATATGGCCTCCAGAAGTTCACACTTTAATTGTCAATAAAACAGTTGTGAAAGATGGGCCTTTAAGAGGCGATTTGCTTACAGAGGTAGAGCCCTCAGGAAAGGACCAATGCTATTACAGCAGAAGCAAGCCTGCTTTCAGAGTGAATTGTTCTAAGAGTGAGTTCAGCTGGCTTTCACAGTGCGCTTTACATGCATTTGTGGTTTGCCATATTGTGATGGAGTATGATACCCTCTACAGATGCAGGCAATCTGTCCCTGAAAGTCCCAGTTAGTATAGTAACACATGTCCACTTGTACCCCTGCATTCCCTGACTCCTCCACCCCAACCTGCCACCCTCCACATCTACCCCCTGTTGCACCATCTTTCTGCTTCCTATAACCTTCCTCATCCCCTCCTTTAAGACATCTTTTTCTTCCCTTGTGGGCCTCTTTCTAGTTTTGTGACCTCTGTCCACATCACTCCCACACTTCCACATAAACACACATAGATATAATATAAAAGTGGAAGGTAGGATCTGCCTATAGAGAGAAGATGTAGGGTTTGGTTTTTTTTTTTTTTTTTTTTTTAGTTCAAGTTACATTCATTAATATAATATTTTACAGTTCTTGCAAATTTCATATTCCAAATTTGTCCTTTATGGAGACTTAAAAGATGCACACTTTCTTTACCTACTCTTCAAATTATGGACATCTAGGCTACCTCAACATCTTTGCTATTGTGACTGGAACAGTGACAAACGTACATGCAAGTACTCTGTGTGGACACGGAGCCTGGTTCAAACACACCACCAAGTGATGTCATCGCTCACAAGCTAGACCTATTTTAGTTGGGTTTTGTTCTGGTTTTGATTTTTGAGGAAATTCCACACTGACTGCCATGGTGGCTGCACTCACTTCCACAGAGCCTTTTCCTTCCTATCTTTACTAGCATTTGTTGTCACTTGTTCTCCTGGTGACAGTCGTCATTACTGGGTTGAAATCTCAAAGTAGTTTTAACTTGCATCTCTCTGATGACTTAAAGATGTTGAATATATATATATATATATATATATATATATATATATATATATATATATATATATATATATTCAACACTACAAAATTTACCCTGCAAATCCAGAATTAAATTGCCCTTATACCAAAACTGGCAGCACCAAAAATCAAATGACACACTAATTTCTCTGATGAACCTAGACGTAAAAACTAGTGACAAAATGCTTGCAAATAAATTTAAGAACACATTAAAAAAAAGCATGCAGCACAACATGTTGACTTCATTCCAGGGATGCAAGGTCGATTCAACATAAAAACCAGTAAACTTGATGAAGACCAGAAAATGCTTTATTATCTTAATAGAGTCAGAAAAGACATTTTTGAAAAGTCCATCATGGCTTCCTGAGAGATGTCTTGAAAAGCTTTGAGTAGGCAGAAAGCAACTCAACATAATGAGCGCTGTATATTACAACATAGAGCCAACATTATTTATACTAAAAGGGGAGAGGTTGGGCCATTCCCCTTGAATGAAAGAAAACCTTGAGTGGACAAGGATGGCCATTCAGAATCTACATGATAATTCAATATAGTTCTCAACGTCAAAGTCATAGCCATATCAATATGACATGAGAGACATAAAAGAAAATTTTAAAACTGGAAAAGAAGCTAATCTCTTTTCATTTGCAGATGACATAACTTTATTTATTAGAAAAACTTTTAGATCTAATAAACAGCTTCGGTAAAATTTCAGGATACAAAATTGACATTTGTCAGGAGCTTTTTTATATATCAATAATTGACTTGCTAAAAAATTAAAATATCTGTGAACAAATCTAAATAAGGAGGTGAAAGACCTCTATAAAGAGAATTATAAGATATTGCAAAGAGAAATTGAAGAGGCCACTAGTGATTTAAAGACTTTCCACACTCCTGTATTGGCAGAATTAATATTGTGTTAATGGGCAAACTACCTAAAGTAATTGAACTCAAAGCAATTCCTATCAATATTTCAATGACATTCTTCACAGACTGGAAAAAGTAATTACAAAATCTATGTGAAAAGACAAGGACCATGAGTAGTCAATGAAACCCTAAGTAGAAAGAACATGGCACACTTTAAGAGATTGTTTTTATAATTTGTTACTCAGAACTCAATAGAAGGACTATAATATCTGGTCTTAAACTATACTACAAAGCCATAGTGGCAAAATCCAAAAAGTACCAGCACAAAAACAGACACAGAAACAAACCCATACAGTTATTACCATCTACTTTTATACAAAGGCATCAGAACACACCTGGGGCTACCAAAGACTCTTGTCAGGTAAAGGTGCTTTCCATCATGTCTTGGTCTCCCAATTTTTTTTTCAGAGCTGGGGACCGAACCCAGGGCCTTGTGCTTGCTAGGCAAGCGCTCTACCACTGAGCTAAATCCCCAACCCCTTTCCATCATGTCTTACACTCCAAGTTCCAATCTCAAACACCACATTGTATTAGGACAGAGTCAACTCTTGCAAGTTGTCCTTTGATCTCCACATGCATGCCATAAATAAATGTTTAAGAGACATGCCCTGGTATAAAAAGCCTATTTAATAAATGGTTCTGTGATATCTAGATATATTCACTCAAAAGAATGAAAGTACAACTGTATTTCTCACCCTGCATGCATATCAGTTAAAGGAGATTAAAGACCTTAATTTCAAATCTGATACAATAAAACCACTAGAGGAAAGCATAGGGGATACACTTCAAGACACAGGTATAGGCAAGGACTTTAAACAGAAGCTAAGCCCAGGAAATAGTCTAAGAAGTGACAAACAGCTTATACAAAATTAAAACCTTTGGCACAGCAAAGGAAACTATCAACAGGGTGAACAGTTTACAGAATGGGAAAGAATCTTTGTGGGCCATACTTAAACTTCTTTTCTTCGTAAACCACCTGATCTGTGATGTTCTGTTATAGCAACAGAAAATGAACTGTGACAATCGGAAATACCAGATCATTGCTTGGATAATGCATTCTTTCCAAGTGTATTTAAGATTGAGGAAGTCAAAGCTCAAAGAGGTTAGAAAATGCTTCCCATTCACATAGCTAGCATATTTGAGTACCCTCTCACTCAAGGGTTAAATTTTACAAGAAATAAGGAAAATGTTCATATTCAAAAGTGCCTTGGACATCTTTCGGTTTGTCACTGAATGTGTGGTTCTGTGTAAGTAACAGGCCTGGTGTGTCATCTCCTGGCTGCTGAATTACATCTACTAACTTAATGACATAGCAGACAGAACCATCTGCACTATTTGTAAATGGTTCTCTCATTTTTTCCCCCAAGAAGCTAATACTTTAACTCTCAGCAATTTGATATGTTGGGAAGGATAAATCAAGAATTTAATCCACATTGGTCTAATTCCAAAGCCCAAGGTCTGTCTGTACTTGGGCTGCCTAGAAACCATGTCTGGGAAGCTAGAGCAGAGCTCAGGGTTTTAGAGGGCCTTAGGTTGGTTCCTCTGATCCATAGAGGTTCCTCCATAAGCAAGCCCGCTCCTGAGAGGAAATTTGCAAGCTTCATGCCTGGCTTAATTCTCCACATTTGTGTCAGTCAGGTATTTCATCACTGTGAGGAACATGTAAGGAAAACTATTTCAAGGAGCAAAGATTTATTTTGTCTTGTTCCAGAGGTTTTGTTCCTGGTTCACTTACCCCAATGTTGTAAGCTGAAATTGAGACAGAGCACATGGTGCCAGGAGTGGGTGGTAGAGCAGCATACTGCTTAACTCTTAAAGCCAGGAAGCACACAGGACAGGGAGGAGGAGGAGGAGGAGGAGGAGGAGGAGGAGGACGACGACGACGACGACGACGACGACGACGACGAAGAACTAGGAACAAGACAGCTCTTTCCAGAGCCTGCCCTAAAGGGTCTAGCCCTGCCAAACAGGCTCCACCTTTTACTATTCCCATAAGGCCAAGATTTTATGAATCTACCGAGCAATGCATCTCTGATTTAATCAGAGCAACCGGAAACAAACCTCTTCTTGACAGCTAGCAGCGAAGCCCCCAGCACTTGAGGATGTAGGGCACATTCCAGATTCAAGCCACTATTCCACTTTCCCATGTAGTCAAAGAAATCCCACTCAGAAACAAGGGGGATGGCTCAGTGCTTTTGATGAAAGCATGATGTGTTTGCATTTTGCGAAGCCACAGGAAAGCTGGATGTGCACACACCTGTGATCCATGTGTTCCTGAAGAAAGATGAGAAAAAGAGATGGAGGAATTCCTGAAACACACCATGGGAAGAGGACAAAGAGACCTGGCGTCAAAAAAAAGTAGAAGGCAAGGAACAACACAACATACGAGGTCATCTTTCCATCTCCATACTTACACCATAGTACACATGTGCCTGTGTGCACACATATGAAGATCACACACATCATTAACACACATGTACACACACACACACAGGAAGGGGGATAGAAAATAGGTGAAAGTTGGTGAACGGAGACTTGACAATGAGTAAAATGTCAATAAAATGAGAATATGATCATAGTAGACAGAATGTTATATACAAAAGGACAGAGAAAGTATTAATATGCCAGTTATGAATGTGTATGATCAGGGTGTAGTGATAGTATAAAGCTACTCATAGTTTCTGCAGATGAAATGCAGAGATTATCCAAAGACCTGATTCCAAAAGAAATGATATAGCAAAAGCTATCTGGTCAACCTTATACTTCCTAGTGTTCTGGAAAGCTTAGGTGAAAGACCTTAAGGAATAGTGAGGTTGAAGAGGATGGTTGGTCAATTACTACTGTAGAAGATGCCACATGCCTGACTCTGGTAAATGTTAAGGTATCTGACCAGGGAAGTTAGGGATTTTGCCCTTGGTCTTTAGAACACATTTCAGGAACTATGCAGGCCTCCAGAGGCAATGAAGCAAATGTCATCAAATAATTATGACTCAGATAGCTCTACTACTAAATAACCCCCCCTTCAGGGCCTCTGTGCTTGAGGTCTTCAATTTGAAATAACCATTAAATATATTTGTACATTAATACAAATATGTGGGAATACATAATGACATATATATAGCTCTCAGGAACTTACAACCAAGTTAGTTATAATTCTTGCATGTGGAGCCTTTAATTTCCTTAACTAATTTGATTTAATAAACATTCATAAAACATCTTTCTGTGTGAAAATTAGGACTTTGACCATATAAATCTGTGTGTTCCATCATTCCATTTTTGCCTAAAGAAACTGCTGTTATAGATCATATATTGCTCATCTCTTCCTTGCCTTTTCTATGAAGATTTATCTTATCAGTATATATTTATTTTAAAGCATGTTTTATTAATTCCCTTGACATTATCTAAAGGACTTCATGTGTGATTGGCTCTTAAGGATTTCACCTGTTAACTAAGATCGTATCATGAAGCTTCACCTATATTGCTTCTTGCAGTTCACTTAACTGTTGTTTTGTGAGACTATCCAATAGCTTATTCATCAATTCTCCTATGGAGTGGATTTTTAAAAGCTTATTGACATGATCTACAGACGTAGTTCTTTGAAGCACTGTTGTGTGAGGTGAATTTATAAAGTCCATAAACGCTCACTTTTGCAGGATAATATCAAGTTGTTTTTCTTTGTGGTTTCACAAACTTCTAGTTCTCGCCGTGACTATCCCCCTTATCAAAACCAACTGTTAAACTTGGTCAAAGTCTATGAGATAACAGTTTGAAAGCATGGAAAGAAGCCAAATCAGGCAGAAGTTGAGGCATTACTGTGCACACATCTGGGGAAGCTCACTGGGTGGCCTCTCCACTTTCTCCTGCCTTTCCTTTTCCACCTTTAGTTGAGGCAAATTGTACCCAGAAGTACAGGGAAGGGGTTATTGAGCAGGCTTGCTGGGCTGAGCAGTAGAGGGGGAAGTTCTGAAGAACTAGGTAGCCCAAAATGGGGAATCCTGAGGAGAGAAGCGATTCCTAGACGTCTGCCTGAAGTTTTTCCTTTTGCTCTGCTCAGCTCCTGAGATACACACGTGAACTCTCAGCTACAAAATTAACAGCAGAGCTGACCCAAGCTGTCAGTATCAGGAAGGGTTTCAGGCCCAGAGGACTGCAGTGTGTAAGTTCTAACATAGTGAAAGGCCTCTGGTGAGCCATAGCCTGGGACGGAACTCCACAATTATGAGATGAGGATCTTGGCAACAGGAAAGAGGATTGAAAGGGACGATGTCGAATGGCGTCTAAAACCAGGCTGTGTCAGGATCAAGAGTGTCCCTTGCTCACTTACCTGCCTGGCAGAAGCAAGTTTCATTTTCTATATAAAACTAAGATCTCCCAAAGTTTCTAAAGTTCACACGTGCAATGCTCAGTATTACATCAGAACTTAACAAGCCTGTTGACAGTAATGAATAAGTAATTGCAAACTATGATGGGGGGGGGAAGCAAACAGGAGGAGTGTTAGCCTCAGAAGTGAATTGCATTCTGGCATTAATGAAGGAGTAGGAAGCATATGATTATTAGGTTCAAACAAACAAACAAAATTCACCCCCCAAAATAGGAGACCTGAAAATCTCTTTTAAACACATCAAAATCTTGTAATAGCTAGAGATTTGAAAACTCATTAAAAGTGTATAAGATTGTACCAGACCCAGAAGTATAGACCAAAAGACAACATACTGAATTCCAAGTCAAGACAAAAGAAATACCAAAGAAAAACACAAACAAATAATAAAGAAACAATACATAGAAAAATCATGAGAGAAAAGCATGGATAAAAGCACAATCACTTTACAACTCGCCTGTGAATTAATTTAGAAATATATAAGCGACAAAGTCTAAGGTTCCAATTCAAGAGAGGAAAGAATAAGGCAAACGTGATATTTGACTTGGTGCTGGTCAAAAGGTCTCAAAATGATCAAAAATATCAGTCCAGAGAGTGAACAAGCTTACCAAGCCCCAAACAGACGAAAGAGAGAAAACACTCATGCACACAGATACAGCAGAAAACACACACATTAAAAAGGTGGCTTTTAAAAAATATTCTTTAAAGCTATTTCCATTAAAAATATTTTTGAGACTGTGTTTCAAACAACACTTCAAGAAATACTACAGAACATTCTTCAAGCTGAGACAAAATTATCCCAAATGGAAGCAGGAAACTTCACAGAGGAATGAAATGAAAATTGTCTTTGAAATTCCAATAACATTTTCTATTTTCCATACACATCGTATAGACTGGTAGCTTCCTTTTCCCTCATCATTTGATATTTTCTGATAGTCCTACAAAACATATCTTTCTTCCAAATAATTTTTCTAGTTCTTTGTTGAAGAGATACAATGAAGATAGAGTATTTTTCAAGTTAATTTTATAACCACACTACTCAAATATTGTTACTTTTAATACACTGAATGTAGATTTCTTTTTATTTTAAAAATGTCTTTCATTTTTATTACACGTGTATTAGTAATTTGCTTGAAAGTGTGTATGTGTGTCCACCATGTGATTGCATGATGTCTGAAGAGTTCAGAAGAGGATGTTGAATCCTAGGAAACTGGAGTTCTAGACAGTTCTTATCTACTTTGTGGGTGTTGAGAACTGAACCCATGTCCTCTCTAAGAGTAACAAGCATTCTGAACCACTGAGAGATAACTCCAGCCCACAGAGCTTTCTACAAAAAGGAAATAATGCCATCTGCCAAAAATTTTTAAAAAGCCCCTTTTTACTTATTTGCTGGCAATCTTTCGTTTTTTTGGATAAATTATGTTTATAGATTTTTCTAATATTCAAATTATCCCTAGCATTTGATAAGCTCAGTGTGCTAAATTAACTATTGGATTAAATTTACTAAAATTTTGTTGAGCTGCTCTCTCTCTCTCTCTCTCTGCTCTTGTTATTTTTGTTATAAAGTTTGTAATCTTCATGCTATCTAGTAATATCTTAGTTTCTTTTTCCATTGCTATGATGAAATAAAGACCCTTAGAGGGGGTTTATGTTGGCCTACAGTTCCATGGTACAGCCATCATGGCGGGGAAGTTGAGGCAGCAGGAACTTCATAGGACGAGTACAACTGATGCATCATTAGGAACAGAGAGCCATGAATGCTTCCATACCACTCAGCATCCTTTCCGTGCTTTCTGTAGCAGTCCAGAATGCTACTGCCCACAGAGGTCTGAGTCTCTCCCCTCAATCAACATAACCAAGATGATCCTCACAGGCATGCTGGGAGTTTCATCACCCAGGTGATGCTACATCTCCTCAAGTTGACAACTAGATGAGCCCTCTTATGTACCAAGACCAGCTCTACTCTCCTGATTAAGCATTTAAATATCTTTATATCCTTTTGAACATATGGTACTTTAGAATATTTGTAATACAGAGCAAAGATATGGTTGTTTTATTTGGCAAGTAGACTGATTTATATCTGAAGTAGGTATTCATACACTAATCCATCTATTCCAGTATCACAGTCATTTTCTACAGTCCTTATGTTTTCCCCCTTCTTTCATTCTCTTGTTTAAAGTTGTCCATGTTTTCAGTCATGTAAGACAAGGCCTTTAAAGTCGTTTTTCCACCTCTATCTACTATGGGAACTCATCAGGACCTTAAACTCTTGGCCTTTTCGGACATGCTTTTGGGTTCTCTTTTTCTTGGTCTCTCAACTTTAAAAAAAAGACAACAAATTTGCAAAGGTATTTGGTCACTTTATGTGACATCCTCTCATTTATTTTATGGAAAATGCCCTGCAGATAGTTGTGTGTCCAGCTTTCGAGATTGCATGCTTTGGAGTATTTTAACATGCCTTTCCATCTGAACAAATGTTTGACTGGATACCAAATTCTGTGTCTTCACAAATGTGAAAACATATCTGCATGGTCTTCTTATATCCTCACTTGTTGCTGAGAACTTGAATATCATTGTTATCCCCCTTGGGTTTATTAACATTTACACATGTATACATACAATGTGCCTTGATCATAGCCACCCTTCACTCCCCTTTCAAGTCCCTTCAGAATCTCACCATCAGATCCCCCTCCCAACTTTATACTCTCTGTTAAAAACCAAGGACATTTCTTTTACACAGAGTCAAATAATGCTACCCATATAGGTGTAGGGCCATTTACTTGGGCTCTGGGAACCAACCAATGAATACAACACAGAAAAAAGTGACTCTCACTCCCAATAGCTGCCAGTTACTCCCGGAGTGACTGCCAGTAGTTCCTTAGCTAGGGACTGGGTCTCCAGAGTAAATCTGCCCTTTATGCTGGAATTTCTCAACTGGATTACTCTTATGCTGGTCTTAACAGGTGAGCACAGCTGCTCGGAGTTCACATGTGCCGCGGCCATATACATTTCACAGCACTCCTCTCTACCCTCTCTCTCTGACATCCTTTGCGCTTCTTCTGCACGGTGATGAGTCTCTGTACTGATGCTGCAATTAGAAGCTCCTGTGACCAAGGTTCAGAGCAGAACAAATCCGTAAATATAAACAAATGTTTAGAAAGCAGTTGGACAACATGACCATTTACAAAATAAATACCAATAAATTCTCTGGTAGGCACTATGGCCTCTCTAGCCATGGGTTTTTCTTTTTTGTTTTTTGTTTAAACTGTGTTTGCAGTTTCAAGCATGAATTTCATCCTGAGACCAGACCTCAAATGCAATCAAGAGAGAACTTGGTTACAACATGAATTAGTCTTGTCACTATGGCACCAGTGGCAAGTTGGTGTCTTTGTAGTTGATATCTTTCCCAAATTCCTTGTCTCTGTTTTGGCCTTACTGTTTCTCCATGAAAGCTTTTATAACCTTTTGTTTTCTTCAGTGTTTAAAATTTCAATATAATTTGCATCTGAATATTTTTATTTTATTTTCTTCTATGGGTTTTTTCAATCTTTGATCTTTTTGCCTTTTCATTTTTATTTCCCATTATTCTCACAAATATTTCCTCTTCTCTACTTCAACCTTTTTCTTCTAGGACTATCTTTGACTTTTCTCTATTGACTCTTGTTGTGTGACCAATATACACATCTACTCACCCCAGATAGAGAATCCATAACGTATACCATCAAACTTAAACTTAGTGGGCCATTGAATTTTATTGGAGTTATTTACAGGAATATGTGTGAGGGGTTGCTTACAGGAGCAGAAATGACTCAAAGACAGCTGTGTCACCAAAGCCAGCCCCAGCATGGGTGACAGCTCACAAAAACTGGGAACCTGGAGCACAATGCACAGCCTGCAGGCAGCTCAGCAAGTTGGGGAATGTCTTTTCCAAATGACTCAGTTGGTCTAAACCTCTTCCAGGAAGCTTGGCTGGTTTCTGCTTCTTCCAAGCAGCGTGTCTGGCCCTAGTATCTTATTTGCAACTTGGCTTGTCTGAGAGTGACTCTCGTCAGTCTTTAGTATTTACTCTTGGGAGGTAGGGGCCTAGTGAAACTGATCAGTTTCAGGAACTTCCTGCAGCTATTTTGAATTGATTGTTTTCAAACTGAAGGAGTTTCTCTTCAGGATGCAGTGCTTCAATCTTGGAGGAAATTGCTACACAACATCTTCATATTCTCTGCTTTTAAAATGATTTCCTCAAGCCACTCTCAGTTTGTTCTCTCATTGCACTAATGAGGCTATGCCCCCAGTAGTCATCATGATCTACATACTCATATTTTTAAAGTTTATTTATCATAATGTTTGTGAGTATGTACACATGGGTGTGACTGCCCCCAGAGGCAAGAAGAAGAAATTAAATACCCTGGAGCTGGAGTAACAAGCATTTATGACCTGGGTGCTGGGAACTGAACTGGGTACTTTGCAAGAGCAGTACTGGCTCTCAACCACTTACCCATGTCTACAGCCTCCAAGAATCAGAGTTTTCCTTTGGTTTGATTCTTTCTGTGCCTCAATTTGTATTACTGATAGAAAGCCTTACCTGTGACAGGTCCTGGGCCTCAGCATCACCCTGTCTTCATATCTGAAGGTTCCAAGGCAAAGGAAGTGAGAAGGAAGTGAGATGAAGACTTGGAGAACCATAATCCCTCTCTTTTTCTGTTTTGCTACAGCGGCCTGAATCCTTTCAGCTTTAAGTTGGGACCATTCCAAGTACATATGCCCCACAGTCAAATGTAAATAAATAAAATGAAAATTGTAATTTTTTTCCTCTGTCATTCTCATAACCAACAGGTCAGGCTAGTTCAGCATCCTAAGAATTCCACTTGGCTTTTTCTTCCTGTAGTCTGACTAAACACTATCTAATGCTGTTCCCCCAGGTGCCATCCTTTAGAAGGTATTTTTGAGATGGGACAAGCACCAAGTACTCATGTGAGAAATATATAAGGTCGACTCTTCCCTTGAAAAAGAGAGGGTGGGTGATGGAGCACAAGTATATCAGAGGCCCCTTGTCTGCCTCTCTCACTGACTAGCTGGGTGGCCTTAGACTAGTCACCCTACTACTCCTAGCTCAAGGCCTAGTGCAAACTTCTGAAATGTCAAATTAGTAAGAACACTGACATAATTAGGCTGATAAGATTCGGATGAGAAGTGTTGAAGGACTTTGTCAACTGTTTACAGTGACTTTTTTATTGATCATCTATAGAGAAAGGAGCCTTGGGCTAGAGATGAAAATTGGCACTGCCAGCTTCAAATTTTTGCTAAGTGTTGGCCCAGCTCAAAAGCCTGATGCAACTGAACGTCCTCTTAATATAGAGAATGACGAAATTGTGCTTGTTGCCAGGGTTGTCACATCTTTCCAAAAGTGCAGACTTTTATGGGTCCTTGGAAGCTCTGCCGGGCTCTATTTCTGAGGACGGGAACATTGTGCCTCATTGGCAAGGCTTGTTAAACCGAGGCCACTTGTGGTCATTCAAGAATCTGGGTCTGCCTTTGCAAGGATGGGGAAAAGTAAAGGTATTGAAGCCACTCCAGTAGTTTCCAGCTTTACTGCATGGCTTCCGCACAGTTGGTACCTTTGGCTTCCTTGTTTGATGAGGGTCTATTTCTTCTCCTCATCTAGTTAAGGACTGAAAAGGAAGAAGAGGTGGAACAGGTCCAAATCAAAGACAAGTAGCAGAGGTGGAAGGGAACAAGAATAATGTGTTCTCTGGGAATTTATGCAAGGACAAGGCTAACAAGACTTTGTTTTCAATAACTTAAAATGTGGTTTGTCATTGGAAAGATGATGTAATGGCTTTAAAACCGAAAACAAGCCAGAATCCCACACCGCAGCCAACTATTTGTATTTCTGCATATTCTTATCTATTTCTTGTCTTTTCATCATATGCATGCATAATGCACATTTCATTTTATGGCCTGATTTTTTTTCAGTTAACATTACATAATGAGCATTTCCTTTTAAAGTTTGCATTATAATGCCTAGATAATATAATTTGCATTCTGTTCTCTAACTAATAAAACCACGCTCCCACTTTGAGACCTTCAAGTTGTCTTGCTTTATCCTTTGGGAGGAGGTGTTTGCTTTTGAAAAATTGTGACTCCATGAAGATCCTTGTGCATTTTGCTCTCTGTGTTGTTACACCATATAACCTTTGGATTCCAGAATCCCATTGACGAGTTGACTGGGGCACTGTGCCCAGACATCTTATGACTCTTCCTTACTGTTTTTAAAACAAAGTTTTAAAAAAAAGTGGCCGTTCAAAACACTGCTAACCAATTTAACCTCAACTCTTCCAAGTCTTCGGTTTTCTAAGTAAAGGGTTTTTCTACTTTAATCTTTAAATGTTTCCAATTTGTTTTTATTTGTGCTGGTCTAACAGGAGCATCTAATGCTTGACATGTGCTCTCACTGTGTTTATAGGTTGTGTTATTGACATTATAAAATAACCTGACATGGATTTTTAAATTTTCTGAAAGCTCCCAAGAGTGTTCCCAAAAATGCCTCCCGAGGAACTCAAATTTGCAAAGTAATGAAATTATAAGGGTGTTGTGGTCAAAAAGGAACGTATCCAGCTAATTTGTCTTTCATCTCCCAGTTGACTTGCACATCCTGCTCTTCTCGCCAGGAGTGCTTTAAAGGAATATCAAGAGCAACACTTAAGCAAGAACCCCACCTCTACCCCGATGTCACTCTCTAGAAATCTATTCACACAGGACTTACCAGGATTCAAAAACTGCTCTTTGTTGTAAGAAAAGGCAATTTGGAGAACGGAGCAATTACATTTCCATGTTGCCTGGTGGAATGTGAAGAGTTAGAGAAAGCTTATTGGAAGAAATCATATCTGATCTGAATGAGTCTGTTTTAGGGCAGTTTTGGGGTTGGGGCAGAGCAGTCAAAGCCTTCCACCCAGTTTCTATGGGGCAGTATTGTAGAGTAGTCTAAGTCTTTGAAGTTACAGATTCTCTTCTCTAGATGGAGAAATGGAGTTAGGAAAAACGAAAATGGCACCAGCTTACAAGGAAGAGGTAATGATGACCTTAGGGACAAAGTTGGCACAACCAACGACTGGCTAGTTTTTATTGTCCCCATAATTTTAAAATAACATTGTATATTTTGAAAGACTTAATATTTACCATGAAGCTCGGTGCTTTCCAGTGCACAGAACAATCCACAGCATTATTTTCTTGGGGCAGGCCGAGAAGATCCTTGTCACTGGAGACAAAGGGCTCTGAGCCCTAGCTGCTCCAGGTACAGAAAATGGAAAGGATGGACTCTGGGACTCTTAGAAGTTACATAGTAAACATTGCCTGGGATGGTCTATAGACAGAGAACGATGACTAATAAGGTCAACTTTCTGATCTAGTCATTATAGTAATGGACTGGGCCCTGCCCTGAGACTGACAGGAGGTCAAAATGAAATCCTTGGCTGGTCCTACCTTCAACAGGCTGTTAGTCATGGAGGGGAGGTTTTTCCAGTCTCACGCAGGAAATACCATAATAAATCCCTGAAATTGTGACCAAGACACAACAGTGAACAGCAGCCTCCAGTGCACCATTTAATGAAATCCTCACCAGAAGCAGAAAGTACGTCTTGGTTTCAAAGTAACCTTGAAAAATTTGGAGCCTACTCAGTATCCTAGTGATAGAATCTTGTCATGATGCCCCCAATAAGCTATTGACTCCTGATAGGAGCTCAAGCTTCAACACCATCTAGAGCTAAGAAGGTTCCCCGAGGAACAAGTTACAGGACCACATAAAGAGAAAGGGATTTTCCAATTGTCTGCCAGTTGCACTTCTAAACAAGGGATCACAGAGTGCTCGAATCCCAAGCAGGCAGAAAGGTAGCAAATAGTTTCTTACAGTGCCTATTTAACACATCAAACAGTTTGTCCAAGTCTCTGCTTATTGAGTCAAATCCTTTCTTGCTTCTGAAATTGCTTCTACCTGAAAGAATGAACCGGTTATTTAAGAATTTCAATAGTATAGTGATGTGGGGTCATAAAAACAATTCAGGAAAAAAGACTGTGTGTATTTGCAAAATAGATTTGCATGAAAACATCTTCAAGTTTGCACAATTGGCTGCAATACTTCTGTGGGAAAATTCCTAAAAGCCTTTGGGGCAGTGCGCTATACTCCTCACTGAAGTGGTTCTAGTGGCATGCTTATCTCCTAACTTAGGGAAATACAGCAACATCATGAGCTAAGCCACATCAAAGAGCTATGTGTCAGCACTCCAGTGCCATGCGCTACCACAATGCCATCTTCCAAGAGCTCTGGCTGGCCCCTCTGTTCTTGGAGGTCAGGTTGTGAAGTGGTCAGTCACTCCAGGGCAGAAGTCAGAATTCCTTGGTTCTCCCTCCAGATTGTGGTGAAACCCTGAATACACTTTTTTTCCCACCTCAATTTCTCTGGTAAGGTTCTTTGCCATGTATGGAGCTTGTGGTCAAATGGAAATACTTGAAAGACGGCCAAGTGGAAAGAGGATTTTGGCCTACTTTGCATGGTCTCTGAAGACAGAACTGAGACCAATGAGATGGTCAATGGTACCAGAAAGGACTTACTGTGGATAAGGCTGAACTGTGGAGAAAATATGTCTTCTTAATGACTTAATGGTATTTCTCATGGGACAAGCCACCTAATTTGAATTCTCAGCTTAATTCTCTCAATAGTTCATAAAGTAAATATTATTAATTTTTTTGTACCAGGACAAACTTGGAAAGGGAAAATAACTGGATTTGGGTTGCATCACCTCTGAGGGAGCCAAAACCAAGACTTCAATCAAGCCAGTACTTAATCCCAATCATTTGTATGGAACTGCCTCATAAATTAAATAGTGAGTAACACTCCCTTGATTAAAGAATAGGGAAAAATCCCCAAAAATCGACATTATTTTTAAGCAGTAAGTTACTATGTGCTTTCTGAGTGATTCATGTGAGCTCGGTGTGTGAACCTAGAGGCTGAGGGCTGGATGTAGAGACAGCTTTCTCTGCAGTACACCAGAGACTTGTGGGGACAGTAATTCTCCAGGGAATTACCTACTGTACAGTAACCAGGTCCCAAATAGCTGATCAGCTATCCAGCAAGAGCACTGAGGCCTGTGTAATTAAGGATGCTATTAGCATGCTTTTGAAACATTTCTGGTAAATAGAACTCACCCAGACAGAAATGGCTGCCTGCAGAGGGAGGCAGTAAGACTCTTGATTGCTCATGACCTTGGTGCTTTGATTTCAAATCACAGTAACAGGAGGCTCGGTGAAGCTGGGCACACAAAGGCAAGCTTGGTACAGAAGCATATGTCTGGGCTCCCAGGCTTGTTGAAGCTCTTCCCACTGAACTTCACGGCCTGCTCCTTACCATGCTGGTGAGGACTCTATTTTGCCCAGTACTGTCACTCCATGAGGGATGACTGAATTCATCTCTCACACTCACCCATTTTTAAGCCCCACACCTCCGTTGGTCCCATTCACTTTCTTAAAGGGATCCCACTATTTCTGTTTGCAAAGTTAAGGTATTCATTGAGTTTGTCTAAGGCTTCCAGTTAGAGATGGAAAGCGATTCAGAGATCATCTCATTTAACCACTGAATTCTACAAATGAAAAATAGGAAATGCAGATGTGACCTGGTATCCCAGATACTGACAAACCCTCTGCAGAGTGCCTTTTGTGAGCCGATTGATTCAGATGTTGAGGTATGTCAGTTGCTATGACAACCTATGGAAACCAGGTCTCTCCTCTCAATGAACCTCCAGCACAATGAGTTGAAAGGACATAGGTCTTAAGTATAAGGAGGCAAGCAAGGTGGGATTCCTCCATTAGAGTGTTTTCTGAATGTTGGGTGACAGGAAACACTGGATCACAATGGTCTCTTCAAGATTGCAATCTCTCTGATGACACAACAGGGCAAACGTGGATGGAACCTCAAAGAATCAGGAAGCATCACAGCATTTGGCACGGCCTTGAAAAATTCCACCCACATGTCCACAGTGCTGAGTCAGGGAGGAAAGGTGAGGAGAGGGGATTGATGGAGAATACTAGATAGTCCATTTCTTTATAAGCTTGGTATTGCTGTAATCAAAACTCATGTGGCACTGCCTTGTGGCATATCAAAGAGACCCTCCCTGTGTGATTCACTTCCTTTGGGAAATTCCCTTTGCCTGGGCTTGCTCCCGTGGGGACCTTGACATTGTTCTTTTCTGTGCAGGCCTCATCTCCCTATCCTTAGCTCTGCCTCCAGAGCGTATCTCGCAATGATGAAAGACTGCCTGCTCATCTTCCCTGGTTATAAATGTGTGCTCACCCACTCCTTTGTGGACCACTGTGACTTCTGTGTGGCAGTGAAGTGGCCACAGCTTCCTGCAGTAGAGGAAGGGTCTCCAGCACCTCAGAGCAGTAGGAGGACTATGTCAGTGAGAGGCAGGAGTCTATCTATGAGGACTGGCTCCATGTGGGGATGCTTTAGGTGAGCCACAGACACCTGTATGTAGTTCTTTAGAATTTTGCAATCTGTCATAACATGATTGCATGTATGCTTCACGATAACCTTCCACATGCAGCCACACTCAACATTTCTTCTTGTTTTCTAGAAAAGGAAAGTGAGTCTTGGGTATTGCAGATGTTTAGGGATCCCAGAGGAGAATAGCAGTGTTGGGCTTACCATGGTACCTTTCTTTACTTTTTCCTTATTGAGAGTAATGAGGGTTGGATGGGTCGTTTCAGGTGTCTAAGCTGTACCTGCAGGAAAGAGACCAAAGAACTTCAGTCACCTGCTCACTGATGTGTAAAGGGGCAACAGAAGACAAGTGTGTGTCATGTTGTTGGAAGGAAGAAGACAGACCACAACTAAAAGCTTATGGAAAATAATTTCAGATACATATTTAGATTATATAAATTATTCCCATTGTTCCATAATATACCTGTGCTTACTTTCATATTAAGCCAGTGGCTGGCACTCAATGTATATCCAATAAATATTTGTTGGGCAACTACAGTAACTTTTTTAATGAAGAACATTTATCTTCTTGCCCCCCTCCTCTCTTTCTCTCTCTTGTGTATGTGTGTGTATGTGTATGTGTGTGTGTGTGTGTGTGTGTGTGTGTGTGTGTGTGTGTGTGCAGGAGGTGCATGTGGAAGACAGACAGAAACCTTAAGTTTTTTTTTAGAAGTTGTCCGCCAAGTTTTTGAGTCAATGACTTTCCTTGGGATCTGGACCTTACAGATTTGGGTAGACTTTTTAGACAAGCGTCAGCCAACCACCTTTCTCTACTTCCTCAGACATGGGATTATAACTGAGTCCCACCATGCCCCAATTTTTATCATCATCATCATCATCGTCATCATCATCATCATCATGATTAATTTTTATTTTATGTATATGAGTGTTTTACCTTTATGTACGAATCTAGGTACCTGTGTGCCTAGTGCCCAGAGGACCAGGAGTTAGAAGCCAGAACAGGGCTCATATCTACTGGTACTGGAGTTACAGACGGTTGTGAACCATAACTTTGGTGCTGGAAACCAAACCCTGGTCCCCTACAAGAGTAACGAATACTCCTAACCAATGCTCCAGCTCCGAGCAGCCAAGGTCAAGTCTTCATACTTCACTTCATCAACTGAGCCACGCCCCAACCCCAACGGCCCTCAAAGCAAGTTTTAAAGTCTTTGCCAACTGAGTAAAATTGAAGTTGCAGGAGTTTCCCAGTAGTAACCCATCTCCAAGATGGTGAAGCAAATAGAATTGTATGTCCTTATGCAAATGGAAGATCTAGGCTTATTTATGGGAGGCATCAATACTAAGCTTGGAGAAGCCCTAAGGCCCACCCTAGGCCATTCTACTGAAGCCTAGATTTCAAGGCCCTCATGCCTTTGGCAACTCTATAATCCTCACTGCTTGGATCTCTTTCCACATAGTAGTGAGAAGTCCCATTGGAGACAGCTATCTGGGCTGTGTTTCACAGTTTCAATAAATAATGTTTGTTCATGTTTGATTTTGGAGTTCTCAACAGTAACTTTTTGAACAGTTTGATTTATGACTGCTTTCTTTATCCCAGTCTTTGTCTTAAAAACGTTTAAGTAGGAATGATTGTGTGTGCGCACGTGCGTTTGTGTCTGTGTGTCTGTGTGTGTGCCTTAGACTTTGTTTCTAAAGTGGTCCAGAGCAAACAAAACTTCTCAGCCAGATGACAGCCCTAGACAAACAATCCATGTTGCGCTGTGTGTCTTTTGTAGGCCTGCAACATACTGGTTTTCCTGCTTGAGTGCAGCGTTCCTCAGAGCCTGTTCAAGGAAGACTTCCAGACCTAGCCAGCCTCACTGACATGTCTTTCAAGACAATCTCTTCCCAGCATATCAAACATTTACTTTTTTCTCTCATTCCCCACCCTTTCCGCCCCTGCTGGCTCCCTTCCTCTGCTCAGCATTTCCCTGGTTGTCAGAACTTGTCTCTCATCAGTTCCCTTGAAGCCTCGAAACACCCAACACAGTGCCCTTAACAAACAATGCACTGTGGTGATGCAACAGCCCAAGGTGTCAAAATAATTAGGTAATTAGAGCAGAGGAAGGTCAGAGTTTCCTCTGTCTGGAAAGACAAACACAGGCACACAAGGAAAAAAGAGCTAAAGAAGGAAACGTTTCCCATCTCCCGTTGTTTCCCACCTTGTTCTTGAGCTTTGCTCCAAAAACCCCAAACTTGGATCAGTTTGATCCCTCACCAGGTACTGGGAGTCCATCTGACTTAGAAGGTGTGGCCAGCTTGAACCCTTTAAGGTTTCAACACACAGCTTGTTTTTGTCCCTCCTTGTTTATTTTCACACCAGCCCCACCCTAAGCTTCTGTGCAATGGCTCCCAGCAGTGGCTCAATGCCACACATGGGATATTGCTCAAAGGGGGCTGTGGGTGCTGAGGACAAAGTCTTCTCCCAAAACTCAAGGCTTTCAGGGTCACCGACCTTTGTCTCTTTGTTCATGTTTTCAGTATGCAACCAAGAGCCTGACTCTGTGAGGGACTGTGTGGGGGTAGCAGAAAGGATGCAGACGTACTGTCTGTCAGAGGACTGCTACCTGGCGGTAGTGGCCACGAGAGAGACTGAGAGCTTTGACTGAGAGTAGAAGTTTCTCTGGAGGTGGAGGAAGGTGGCAAGACCAACCCCTGAGGGTGTGCATCAGGAAAAATGTTGAGTACAGCATTTGAAGGACACGTCGTCTTCTCTAGACAGGCAAGAAAAAAAAGGGCATTGTAGCTAGAGGAAGAACATGTACAGTGCCAGGGGAGACTCAAAAGCTCAGTGTTTGCCCAGAGTGAGCTTCTTCTAGAGGTTGGTGGAAATGAAGACTCAGCCGAATCGACTGACTGGGGCAAAATGAGGGCATCGTTAAGATCTTGGGGAGTGGACCTGCCCTACAACTCCAAGGACCAAATGGAAGGTTAGAAACAGAGGAAAGATGAACTAAGTCTACGTGAGGGTGGAAACTACTGTCCCACAACCATGCTCCTGTTCTCACCAAACTCTCCCACACCATCTCCATTGACATCCCTATTTTCTTCAGCCATAAGATAAGGCAGCTTGCAGCTTACCTTCACCCCTCAGAGGATGAGCTCTGGGGTTCTGGAAACTTTCCTGTTCCCAAAGAAGCCAGTTAAAAGGGTAGGATATAGTCAGATATACATAGAGCTTTGCCCCAGAGAGTTCCAGTTCTCAACTGAATCTGTTGTTAAGAGCTGGGTTATCCTGGGCAAACCTCGAAACTCCTCTAAACTTGGTTGGCTCAGGTAGAGTGGCCTGATAGGAGCATCCTGTTTCCTCACTAAGGTTTCTAGTCAAGGCAATGAAAACGCAGTACTTATGTGAATCGCAGGGAAGTGTCTATCAATTAGACCAGACCAGCCAACTCCTATTAGCCTGTAGGCAGCTCTCAGAAGCCAGGAGGGCTCCTTGCTTCAGTTCCTCTGCCTCACCTCTCTAAACAAATGTCACTGTGTATCCTGAGCACAAAACACTGCATGAACCTGAAAGAGAAGGTGTGGCCACTTTTGGGTCGTCTTTTGGAATCTGGTTCATAACAAACTTTGTTTTTGTGACAGACCATTCTCAGGCCTTCAGACCTCCCGCTCACTTGTTCTGTGTCACAGAGACAGCAAGCAGCTGGATATGGTTGGGAGCCAAGCTATTTGTGGGTTTGGGGAGATGGCTAAGGGTTTGGAGAATAATGTTTGAGTAGAGCACTTCAGACACAGGTGGAAGCATCAATCAATGGGCTATCTTCTTCCCATTAAATAACATAACTACGTAGATGCTTGCTACCAGTGGACCTGAGTGCCTGCCTTCTTTATTTTCTAGTCCGTGACCCTTGCAGTGGTCATGAATTAAAATGGATGTCCAACTGTTCCATGAGGCAGCTAAGGGGGATTTTGCATATTTAGTAAGTCATATTACTTTTAAAGCAACAGGCCCCATACACCAGGTCTGATATAGACCTATGACGTTTTCAACTAAGTAGCCATTAGGTCCTGAGTTGTTAAGCAGTTCAACTTGTTTAAAGAGCTAGCTAAAACAGATTTGTTTTTCAAAATCTTAAATTTAAAAACTTGGCTTTACTCGAGGAATCTTTATTTTAAGACGTTGGTATCATTCAATTACAGCTTGTTTATAGATTTCTTGGGAATCTTAATTCATAATTTTTAATATTTAAAATGTCTTCGAAGAAATGTGTATGAAAAGTAATTTTAGTTTGCTCTTTTACATTGACTTTCATTTACATTTTAATGAAAACAGAGTCTCATTCCTTAGATCAGCATTGTCTGCCACCCTGGGAAGGCTCCGCATTTGGCCTGTCAAAGCCACAAGCTCAGACAATGAAAATGGTGAACTCAAGGTGAACACTTCTTTCACGTCAGTCGTGTGAGGCTTAAATGTCGGGCTGTGTTCATGGCTACCCTATTGCGGAGCATGGTGTCAGATTACTGAGAACAGGTACAGATGTTGAGAGAAATAGGGAAGCCTAAATCCCACTTTTCTTTGATGAAACAGGTGGAGGGAAGCAGCCGGGGACTTTTATAGAGAAGAAAGTTTGAAGAGAAAAGAACATGGCAACGTGGACTGGCCAGGTCCTTAGCAGAATTGATGAACTGAGCGACTTGCTTTGTGTGCACAGAAGTCCAGGTGGGATTGTGTGCACAGATGGGTAACACACTTGCTCCTTCACTGACTGTGGGCTGTGCTGTGAGCACCTTATCCTGAGCTGGACATGGACCTACTGCCCCTCTCCTCTGAATATCGAAGCTCTGAGAAACAGCAGTGCAGCAAGCAGAGTTATGGCTCACGTGCTAGACCATGAAAACATCAAAATTCACAATTTGAAGTTATGACTAAAAGAGATAGTTTACCCTGGAGTCATTTTGAAAGACAGTGGTCTGGGAACACAAATTTAGGTTACCCTAAATTCCATGTTCCAGCTTCGCAGCTTTTTTAGAATTTTACAGAAGGAAGCAAGTCATAGACCAAGGCAAGTTTAAAATGCATTGTTGGGTACACCAGAGAGGTGGGTGCAGAGAGATGGGGGACTGTCCTATAGGTCCAATATGTTACCTGATGACATTCTTAGTCCTTTTGGCAAAAGCTATTGGTCCTCCTAAATAAATAACTTCTAAGAGATTTTTATTTATTGTTAAAAGGTATCAGTTCAGACACAGAGTAAGCCAAGGAATGTCTATTCCAGAAGGCTAAAACTAGCCTAAAATAAAGTAATTAGCCTCTGAACCTATAAAATTTCAGTCTCTCCATCAATCTGAAATTCCAATTAGTTCATCAGTCTCTGCAGACACAGAAACTCCTTCCAGGAGTTTTATGTTCACAGCCAGACATAGCTTCTCTTAAGGAATTTTCATTCATAAATACACGTTCCTTTTGCCCCACATTTAAAAAATAATTGTCTACCAAAGCATAAATAGCATAACTATTAGATCCATTGTCTCAGGAAATGTTTTTAAAATTCTGGATTTAGTAGAAATGATTTTGAAGGGGAATTAAAATGTCCAAACACATAAGACAAATAAGAAGGAACAAAATCAGTTTTCATTAACAAACTGACCTAGATCGTTTCAGGGGCAAAGTCACATCAAACAGCTCACAGCAAGCACTCACACCACTGACCTACACCAAAGGGAAAAGAAAGATATCAGAGCTAACTCTGTCGGGTTTACACCAGGGTAGCGGGTGGGGATTTGAGTACAATCTTCATTTAAGTGGAAAGCTAAAAATGCGGTTTTCAGTTTTATTCATTTATTTCAAAGCTTGACAAAAGCACAACTATCTATTATGCTAGTAATGTGAATGACAGCCAAAAAAAAAAAAGTCTCTAAACTGGAATTCTAGCCCCCAATTCAAAAGTATCTTTTGTGCTCTCTGTGGTTCATAAATGATATTGTTATTGAAATATGAGTCTCAATCAGAAACTTATAAGTGTGAAATCCTGTATGTCAGGTCAAAGGAAAGTTTATACTTTATTTTTATTTTCATTTTGAGGGTCTGCCCAAGCATCTTGAAAAAATGAAAACATATTTGGCCTGTGAAACATCTTAGATAGACACTGTTGAAGCCATTTTACTAAAGTTCATCAAAGATAGGTTCATTAGAAGAAGCAAGGAAAACTGGAAGAACCTCAAAAGATTGTGGCCTTTAGTTGGAAATAAAATTAATTTTGAGTTTATATCATCTCTTGTTATTTGGCATAGATTGTTGATTGCTACTAATATTTACGTTGTCAAATATTACAAAGGGATCAAAGTTTAATGTTTCTTATTTTTAACACTTTTTAAAATTAATTTTTTAAAAATTAGAATATGCAGTGACGTCAAGTCAAATATGTCAAAACATAGTAAATATGTGAGAAAATTAGAAGAAAATAAAACATTCTCGTGGTCATGAGAAAGATAAGTTATTATACACAGATAGACTTTTAGCTTCCCATTGTAATTTCCAGCTACTAGAGGCCATAATATGCTCTTTACTAAACAAAAGCCTAAATGAATTAAGTAACCCACTACAGTTTGGGGGCTTTGTTTTAATTATCAAAGTATGTTTAAAAGAAAACTGGGGAAAAGTTAAGAAACTCTGGCATACATATTTTTTCTCATATGTATGTCGTAACCATCACTGGGAAAATGTATGTGAAAATATAGAACATTTTAAAGTATGTGCTGGTATATTAACTCCAGTGACAACCCCAGTTGCTACAGTCTCAGGTAAGTGATTTGAAGACATAGCCTGGAATCCAGGCCTGTGGGAAAGAGTGAGAATTTCTTTCTGATGGCTGGAGAAACAGGACCTCTGGAGACTGCAGGGATGGGGTAGGACGGAGCATTTGGGGTTTGGATTATGAGATTTCCTTCATATTGACCTTGGTATTTAGGGAGAACAGAAGACCTAGTTGTGTATGAGTGAAAGATATCTGGATTTACAGATTGCTAACATGTTTAAAGGGGTATTCAGACAAGTGACAAGGAGAAGCTGGGGTGACAGGTGGGGTATGAGAACCTGGGAATCGTTTTGGAAACAGGACCAGAAGTGTCTTCCACAAGCACGTCTTGAATCCGGTCTGCCTTGATTTTATGTTCCCATCCATTTGCCAGGGCACTGCGATCCATACATTCATGATCTCTCCCAATCTTCCTGTATAGGCATAATTTTTGCCTCAGGCATTTGATGTGAGGGGAAGTTTTATTGAAGTCTGTGCCTGGATCCACATCGTCTGTATGCCCCTCTCCAGGGCAAAGGATTTCATCTCTCATGAGTGCAATTTTAAACTTGTTGCCAGTGAGAAAAATCTTCTCTGGACTCAAGTGTGTGAAGCCTGAGCAGGGTGTCTTGAATGTTAGCTTCTCCGGGACGGCTGCGGTGTGCATTTTTGTCAAGGTGTTATTCAAAGTTTCTGATTAACATAAGTTTTTTTTTAAATTATACAAAAACATAATACCATGATTATGGAAATAAAAAGCCACCCACAAGCTTGCTATCTTTACAAACCATCTATTTTCATTCTTTCCTGTCTTTTCCAAAAAAGCATTACCTCCTCCCGCCCCTCAGTGTTGGACACGCAGCACAAATATGCCTTTGCGTTCTGATCTTTTCTGTGTGCCTCACACAATGAGTAATATCGATGCGCTCTGAAGGATGACAGATTCAAGTAACTTCCAAGTGTTACATTAGTTGATACATTCTCATTTTTATCAGCATCCATATATCATTGTGGGATTGGTAGGTGAGCTGGCATTCACGTTTGTTTCCAGTAATACCTTGTTTCTCCTAGTCTCCCCTAATGTCAGATATTTTCTTAGAATAAATCTTTAACGTTGGAATTACAGGATCCAAACTGCTGATGAAAGTGAAGAACTGGTTCTTACCTCCATGAGTTAACTTATTTTTGACCAGTCTTTCTTCGTTGATGTTTTTGCTTGTTTTTTTTTTTTTAAGATGGGGGAATCTCTTATAGCCTGAACTAGTTATATAGATGAGGATGAACTTGAACTTCTGATCCCCCTGCCTCTGTCTCTTGAGTATTGGGATTAGCAGTATGAACCAGTTCTTTTCCCTTTGACTGTAAGCCTAGTCTTTAATGGTTGATCCATCGGTCCAGGCACACAGCTCTTATCCACAGTCTCCCTTCTCTCATTGAAACAAGCTAACTTCATGTCTCTCTAACACATTCATTAACTAGAGTTCAAGGTTTGTGCCTGTTCAGAACCAGCTGTACCCAGAGCCCTGGGCTTTGGCCTTTACTTGACAGTGTGCCCCTGGTCCACACATCTTTTACACAAGCAAGTTGCAGGGCTGACCTTTCTTCTACAACTCAGTCCCCTCAGAGATCTAGTTCCTGGCTTCAAGGTATCTGCATCCACGAGACAGTTTCAAGATTGTGAAAGGATGTTGATTAGGCCAGAGAAGGGATAGGCCCTGGCTATCAGCTCCTGTCTCTCACCAATTAGTTCCTGGCAAGGCACCATCTGACACCAACCTGTCCCACTAGCTCTTACCAACATGCAGGCAGTCATTTGAGCGTGGGCACATGTACCCACTCTGCCCAGAGCCAGTCCAGGTCTCATGAGCAAGCCACTGGGGACTAAGATGTGATCTTTTCCTTTTAGAACCCTGTAGGCTAAAAAATGTTAAGATTTGTTTGCTCTAAGAGTTTATGATTCTCCAGAGTTTCAAAAGTGAAGGCTATATCCGAGGCCCTAAGCTAGGATTAGGATAGATAGGACTTCAAGACCTGCCCAGGAGCTTACGAGTCACTTAGTCAGCAGGTGTGGTTAACTCAGCGTTCAGTGGCTAAGAACTTAGTAAAACCAAGTTTCTGGGTTAGGTGCTGGACACTCCTGGTGAGTTAGAGAGAACCCCAGTTTTCTAAGAAACTACAGGCTGGTAAAGATAATTACGAGGTCAGCAGGACAAAGTGCAAAACGTATGGGACAGAGAAGTTAGCAGAAGGAGGTCTTCCCAAAAGACAAAAGGCTGGGACAGAAAAGCAAAGAAGGACCTTAAAGGATCTGGAGTTGCCCGATGGCAGTCACATGAGTCGGGGAAGGGGAGGAGGATCTCAGTCTCAAGGCTGACTTCTCAGCTGTGCGTTTTAATCTGGGACCTGAGAGTCTCAGAGCCTTGGTTTTTATCACTGGAAGTGCTAGGAGATTAAAAGAGAAGAGAGATGATTAAGGATTCGCTCAAGAACTGTATTATTATTGTTGTTGCTCTTGGAGAGGGAAGTGTCCTCTGACCCATATCAGTGAGCAGTTATTGATACGATGGCTTGATTATTACCATCCTTCTTGATTTATCCTCCAGTTTCTTGCTTATTCCTGAAATAAAAAAGGTGGCTTGGACTGACTAGGGCTTGTCTTTCCTACCCACACTATCTTTTTTTTTTTTTTTAATTTGGCAAAACCTATCCTGTTAAAACCTCAGAGTATTGCTTTACGTTCCAATGTTCTGAATTTGATTATTATCATGTACTTTGGTTTTTTTTCCCCCTTCTTTCAGGAAATTAAAACATGTAGAATCTAGTAAACCTATGGAAACTTCAAATGCACAAGGATTGGCAGAATGCCCAGGGTCACCTATGCACCCTGGCATTACTGTATAGGCCAATGGCTTCATAATTTCTTGGGAGGGACTATACAATAGTCAGAGAGAAAAGAGACAGATGAACAGAAAGAGGGTGGGTGGCCCAAGGTAACTGCTGTTCCCTGAAGAGGTGTCCTTGGGGTTCCTGCCCACCACAGGCATAGATACTTCTGTTTGCTTATTACTAATGAAGAATGAGGGATATACGCTCCTGGAAGCCTGCTTGGTCCTACCCCAGGCCCCTTAGATCTTCTCTTTGTGAGGAGCTGAACTCACATTCCTGGGCAGTGTTCTCTGTGTAGAGAACCATGCTGTGCTCACACAGGTAGAAAGAGAATATCTTGTGTATTGTATGAACACCTTATCTGTCAGTTAAAAAGCCTATGGCTTAGGCAGGAAATGGAGGTTGGAACATCTGAGAGCAGAAAGAATTCTGGGATAGAGCCAGGCTGGAGATTCCCTGGGAAGATCTGACTGGATGGACACGTGGTTGAGCACAGGTAACCAGGCAGCCGGCAGAGTGTAGGCCAAAATAAATAGGATGTTTTAAGTTATATCTAGTCAGAGAAGAGCCTAGCTATATGGACATAGTATTTGTAAATATATTTTGAGTCTGAGTCCTATTTCTCAGGGCATGGGTCTGGGAAGAAGAACCGAACCACTTTGATATACAGGTGTGTATGTTGCCTCCACCATGCAGATGACAACCCTGTGGATTGTCACAATAAGTGACACACGGATACAGCTGAGAAAGCTGGGCTCGGGATCTAAGCTGCCTTACTCCAGAACCCATGCCTGTGATGGGCCTCTGTGTTGCCTCCTCCATACTGGGGATCTCGGGATTCCCTCATCACAGGACAAGACTGGTCACCTCAGATCACAGGTAAGAGGTTAGCATCAGCTTCTTAGGACAGCACAAAATCAGGAGGAAAGAAAGGAGCTGAAGACTTCCAGCTGTCCTCTTCCTATGTAGCAGTCAGAGGAGGCCTGGTTCATGGGTCATAGCCTACAGAGTCTGTACTGGTGGTTTGAGGTCAGCGGCTTACCTTAGGAGGGAGGAGAGGACAAGGTTTTTGGAAGAGAAAGAGGCCAAACGTTTTAGCAAGTCACCTCCAGATTCCACCTCCTCCATCCCTTGTATGGCACTCACTGTCTTTCCTTGAGAAAATGGGACTGAGACCCTCAGTGTAGCTCAGAGTATAACGCTAGTTGTCTTGGTAATTGTTCTGTAGAGTGTAAAGCAGAGGGCAAACGTTCCTGAATGCCTAACTTTAATGGTGAAGAAACGTTGTCTGTGCAGCCTCACAGACTCACGGCTTATGTGCGAACGTATCAGAGCAAGTACATCCCTAATAACCAACCAAAGCTAGAAATGATAAAATAAGAAATTACTAAAGAGAATGCTTCTAAATGCATCGATCTGAACAGCATTCTACTCCCTTCATCATTAGCAATTGGACAGAAATCCTAACTTTCAAGCCTTAACTCTGAATATCTGTTTATTTGACTATACTTTGTTCCCTATGACCAGAGCATCACTGACTCTAGCTTCCAAAGTGGAACTAAAGGAAAACCAGGAGAAGAGGAAGGCCAGTCGTGATCTTTCTGTTTGCTTCTTTGTTCTGGCTTTATTCTTAAGCCCCAGGGTTTTTGCAGATATCTTTAAAGAATGCCAGTGCCTACCAATGGCTATCCCACCTTGATGTCCCAGATCCAGGAGTTCTGCAAACCAGGCCTCCTTAGTATCAGAATGGTGTCCTGCTGGCTCAGTCCTGTGAGATTTTGTTTAGTATAATCTAAATAAGGAATCCATAAACCCGTGAAGCTGTGTGAAGGGACATAGCAGACCCCCGCAGTGTACCATCCTTACAGTGCCTCAGAAAAGCCTTAGGTGGGGAAGGAATGAGAAGCCACTGGACAAAGGATTTGGGATGTTTAGGAACTAGTAGCAATGTCAATGTTGTTCTTCTTTGAAGTAAAAGTATATAAGAAAATAGAACACAATTTTCATTTCCTCCCAGCAACGTGTGCTTCCTTTTAGAAACCCTCATCTACCAGGATCAGACTAGTTGGCCTTCCAAGATCAGTGACCTACTTCTGTGCCCGTGCCTCCAATGTCTCTGGCCCCACCCCTTCCCACGACAGCCCACACACTCCGATGTGCAAACGCAGGGTAGTCATCCTTCTCTGAAAACTTTCTTCCCTTGGGACTTTGCTCCGGCTGCTCCTTCTTGGAATGGCCCGGTTTCCCTTCTAGGTCTTTCGCAACTGTGCTCATCCTAGGAATCTCACCTGCCCAGCACCTCCTATGTGCAATCACAGAGGTACCGATCGAGGTGCAGGGAACTCTGTGTGCCGAACCCCGTATCACTTCATCTAACTGTCAGGGTGATCCTACGATAATGAAGAGAATTATGACAAAGTTGAGAGACAGAACTCCAGAGCAGACACACACACACACACACACACACACACACACACACACACACACACACACAACCTATGAAAACTGCAGGTTTCCACATTCTGTCACTGCAATTCACTTCCCAGAACAGGCAGAACCTTCATTAAACCTTCCTTCTCACTAGTAGTGGGGGTCTGGAATTCATCGGTTCCTGTGTCTGTTTGTTTATAAACACGATACACTATTCTCTTCTCCTGGTCATATAAGGCTGTTATCTGTGTACATGTCTCATAAATCTAACTATACAGTGAGCTCTTTGGATGAGGAGCCATGCTGAAGCCTTCACAGCACATAGCAGATGTAGTAAACGTGGTCACTGAATAAACAAATGAATGGAGGAATTGGTGGAGCAATGGGGAGCAAGGGTCTTAGGCTGGGTATTAGTTCTTTCTAATGTAACTTGATAAACTACAAAGACAAATGTGTCTTGATCTGTACAGCTTAGGGGTTGTCCTAACTGGGGCTATAGGGAATGAAGAAAAAACAGACACACGGGCACACATACAGGAAAGCTGGGATCAGGTAGGCTGTGTGCTCTGAGGGAGACATATCAGCAGCACAGAAACCAGCATGTTTATTTTATACATCTGAATCAAAGAGGCAGGTTTATTATATACAGCTGATCAAGGAACAGGAGAGGGAGAGTGGGGGAGCAGTCTCGGAATCTCCGGCTGTAGTTCTCTGGAAGGAAGCTATAATTGAGGTGCTCTGTGTGTTCTATAAGCATTAATACTGTGACCTGGGGGAAGTCTTACCATTCCCATGTGACTGAGGTATTGGGGTCCTTGGCATGGCCAAGCCAATATCAACAATACCCACTCACTCAGAACTGCATTTGCTTCCCACACAAATCGGAACCTATCTGTGATAGGTTACAAAGGTTTCAAACCAAAATAGAATATAAAAGTTTCATGTCCTGAGAATGTGTTTGGGTAGACCGGGATATAGCTGATAACAGGGTATTGTACTAGTTAATGTATGGTGACTGCTTAATAAAAGCTCAGGGGTGTTTGTTACATAACAGCCCAAAACACTGAGGTAAGCAAAAGGCTGTCTGTCACTCTGTTTTATTACACATTAGTATTTGATATCTTGAATGGCTGGACAAGGTGGGGGCAGGTCAGTGTAATAATAATTATTAATTAACAATAATTGAAGTAGTTCATAAAAGAAATTGGGGCACATTTGATATTGGAAGCAGTAGTAGCTGAGGTGGTAGCAAATGACAACAACACACACACACACACACACACACACACACACACACACACCTCACAGTGCAAGAATGCTCTTCCTCTATTTTATTGACTGAGAATCTGAGACTCACGATACTGACATGAATTGACCAATAACACAGACAGATATGAAAGTCTCGGGGCTGGGGAGTTAGCTCAGTGGTAGAGTGCTTGCCCAGCAAGCACAAGCCCCTGGGTTTGGTCCTCGGCTCTGGAAAAAAAAAAAAGAATTAAATTTTGAAAGTCTGTAATCCAACCTAGGTCTTTGGACTCAATTCCTTTGACCTCCAACCCTATCTATGTACCTTAAATACAAAATGAATCCCGGAAAGTCAGACCTTTGAGCTCAGAAACTCGTGACTGAGCACGTAGAGCAGGCGTCTCCCTTCTAGTCCTTCTGAAGTGCTGTTCTGTATAACTCTACAGCCTTGAGCACTCTTTATGACAAGAGAGAGTCTTGCGGGCATGCAGTCCCTAGAGGACTACACAGACACCTGGTCCCTTTGTGCTGAATACCCTTCCAGGGGCTACAGGAGTGCGGTAGAGGGGGATCATCTTTCTTCTCTACCTCCTCAGGGAGCGCTCGCCCTCTAGTCAGCTCTTCCTTCAATTTGTGTTCTTTGTGTACTTTGCGTTCTTCCATGGAGTCAGAACATAGTAGTCCAGTACTAAGCTGGCAGGACCTCCAGAGCACAAGTGTGTGAGGACATGGGAAGACTTTGTAGCCAGATCAATAGAGATGAAGAGATGAAGGTGAGACCCAGTGTCTTGTGACTCTTTTTAATGCTCAATGCAGGGGGGCAATCTCAGTCTCCCTAGAAAGGTATGTCAGGAAGGCTATCTTCTGTCTCCTGATTTTTTTTTTTTTGAGGACAAAGTAGTGAAAGGCAGAGAAGATAGAAAACAGTCAGTTCCCCATTTGTTGCAGGACAAAGCTTCCTGACAATGGTGCACGAGGAAGAACTGGGGGGCCTTCTAGAAGGAATTCTGTCTGGACTCTGAAGAAAATAGAGTAGAAGTCACAGTCAAACCTGCTAGCTTATCAAGAGGCTGAATTCTAGAAATGAGGGAAATGATACATTAGCATCCTGGTCCAGTGGCCCAGCAGACCTGAGGCAGGGCTTAGGTCCAAGGCCTCAGGGAAAATGAGGCTGAGTAGATGGTTTGGTATGTTAACTGCTAAAATACCCCCTCCGGCCATGGCATTTTGGGTTTCTCCAAATATTCCACACTTGAGTGCCTGAGGAGGTGAGTCTAGGCAGAGCTCATTTGTTCCACAGTACTTGGCTCTGGTACAATGCCTACTGCCTGGTCATAAAGCATTTTATAGACAGCTGTTACCCATCCTCATTTCAGAAGTGTGGTGAAAGGAGAACTCAGAGACAGGTGTGGGACTGGCCACCAAGAGAGCAGGTGGGGAAGGTGCCGAGCTCTGGAGCAGAGGGGGGCTGAGCCCACACTGTGATTCCCAACCATGTAGAACAATGGAAGCCATTGGAAGAGCCCCCAGTGTGGGAATGTCTTAGGAGTCTTTCTTCTCTTATGAAGTCTCACCATCTCAGGGGTTGAGCCGGTATAGAGGTCAGAGTCATGTTCTTGAGAATCCACAGGAAAACAGTGTTTCCCTTTGACCTCACTGAGAACTGGTAAATGCAATAAGTCCTTGTGGACTCTTAAGGAATTCTGTCTGGACTCTGAAGAAAATAGAGTAGAAGTCACAGCCAAATCTGCTAGCTTGTCGAGAGGCTGAATTCCAGAAATGAAGGAAATGGAATATTGTTTATAAGGGTAGCAAGCATCTCGAGAGACAGAGACATAAAGCAATGATGGCACGATTAGGAGATAGCATTTTCTTTAAAAGGCCTTGAGTTTTCATGGGCGAGAGAGCAGAAAGGTCTGCTGAAATGACAAGCCTCCACTCAAAACCCTTAAGCCACTCCAGACTTGCTGTGTGACACGGAGAAACCAACCTATCTCCATCTTGCTTTCTTTACAAGGCTAAGAATGTGTGGCCAGGCTTGACAGAGAACATCGCTGAGATACTGCATGTGAAACACTTATAAACCATTGGATAAAGGAGAAGTGCCAATATGAGCAGCCCTATCCACTGTGCTTTCTCACGCATCTAGGCAAAGGGCTTGGGCTGGCACTGTTCTTCCCTCCTTTCAGAGACCAAGATGCAGAGAAGTGAATAGCCCTGAGTATCACTCCACAGCACCTGGACCAAGAAGAGGAGTATCCCTCAGTGGAAAGACAGTGGCGCCTAGTCATGGCACAGCACTTCCTCTTCTTCTGACTATGGCACCATTACGGAACTATCCAGGGAGGGGCCCCAGACCACAGAGACTTCCTTCTGCCTGGCTGCTGGAGGGACATCTGCTGGGATGGTTAGGAAGATGGCTGCTGTTACAAGCTCCAGGGCCCAGAACTGTTCTTCTGCCTCTCTCCCCTGCCTCTTTCTGCTCTTGGTATGGTCTCAACTTTGGGGCAAAAGAGTGGATGCCTGATTACTAGAAGCATCTGGAAAGGGATGCCTGGGTTTTCTCAGGTTCTGTGTTCTTCAGATTTCATGTATTATACAGATCATTACCCAAACCGCTTGAGTTCTGCTTCTGCAACAGGGTGTCCCTGCTGTGAGGTTCTCTAACCACGGAGTTCCCCACACCCACTCTGTCCCCTGAAGCTCTTCTTCACCATCATCATGACTCCATAAAATGACAAAAGAGACTCTGAGGGAATCATCATGGCATTGGGAGAGTCTGTGGGTCTAGATGAGTGCTTCTTAAGCAGCCTCTTGACTGCTCCGTATGATTCTCTGAGCACCATGAAATGGACATAAATATCAGGGCGGAGCCATATTGCCCACAAAGGTGAGCATCGTGAAAATGAATTGAGGCTGCAACCAACATCTTAGAACACAGGGCAGTTCTTCTTCTCATCAACAGGCTGGAACACTGGTTCAGGCCCGCTGGGACCTGGAGCAGGATGCCTACATAGGATGCCTTCTCAAGGGATCGGCCACTAGAGCACCTGTCCAGGGATACTCTAGTGTTCTAAACTGTGGATGTTCTTAATGCCTTAGAGGACAAGGATTTTAGTGGGTAGAATACGTAAGTGGAATGTGTGAGGATCTGCTTCTTCATCAGCAAGAAGAAGAAGACTTCACTAAAAGAAAGATAGGCCATTGCAATTACAAACCAAAAGGAAAGAACTTTGGAAGCCCCTGTATATAGACAGCCTCGTGACTCTCAAACTTGATGGTGCCTGAAAACACGAGGGTCAGCTAGAATAGGTGTTTGCCTGGGCCCCTCTTCATAGACTTCCAGACTGTCAACAACACACTGTTGTTCTCGTATAGAACTCCATTGTTGCCGCACTGGAGGCCACATTTGAGAGGCACTGGTTTGGTTTTGGTTTGGTTGGTTTTCTTTCATTTTACCCATGACCCTGGCAGGTAAGAGGTAAACTGGATAAAAATTATACTTTCTCATTGCCATTCCCCACTTTACTCGCACTTGCCCATTGCACTCAACCCTCCTGTACTGAAACAGGGTCCTGGGCAAAGAAGGCCTTCCCCATCCGGGCTTGATGGTGGCCTTTTCCACTCCTATGAGGAGACACATCCAAGAACCGGCATTCAGCCATCTTGTACCCAACTGGGGAAGAGATAGGCCACCCTTAGGATTTCAGGGTGCTTCCATAGATCTCCCTGATCCATACTTTCACCCCCAAATTCTTTGTTTAAGCCTGTTGGTCAATGTACTCTGGTTGACACCTTTGAAGTGCTGTATCCTAGATGCTGAGGAAGTTACCTAGACTTGTAGGTGAAAGACCCCTTACTTTCAGGGGCTTTACTCTGACAGAAGAGAAGACAAGAGAAGAGAAGAGAAGAGAAGAGAAGAGAAGAGAAGAAAAAGAAAAAAAATCGAGTCACTAGGCTATGAAGGAGTACAGAGGAAATATCTTATGTCTTTGTGGATGTGGCACCTGTCAGGAAGAAAACTGATGGCCTATAGCTGAAGCAGGAAATAGGAGGAGGGATAGCCAAGAAGCAGAAAGGACTCGGGGATAGAGCCAGGCACGAAGATTCACCAGGGAAGATGTGAGGAGATGAATGCAGGCACCTGAGCACAGGTCACCAGTCAAATGGTAGAATGTAGATGAGAATAATCTAAGTTATGATCCAGTCAGAGAAGAGCCTAGCTATATGGCCAGGGTATCTGTAAATATATTTTGAGTCTGAGTCTTATTTCTGGGAGCATGAGCCTGGGAGGAAAAACTAGACCTAACTTCTACAAAGGAAAAAGTCGGGGTGACTTAGGTGTGTGCAGGAGGCAAAATGGGAGAGCATTTCTCAGCCTGTCAGGAAGGGGTAAGTATTAGGGAAGACCCAGGCAGAGTATAAGAGCGCTGAGTAACAAGAGGCACTGAGCAGTAGGACACACTGGAGATCAGCCGCCCTCCATCAGGCTTCTGTTCCCACAGTCTAGAAGTGCCATTAACAAATCCTTCTTTAGAGGTGGGGACACCAAGGCTCAGAGTGGTCACACAGCTTGCTGAAGCCACATAGCCATCTAACATGACTCTTTTTTTCTGACCCCGGAGCCACATCTAACATACGATCTTCTTGCTCTTTGCCAGAAGTCGACAGCCAGCACCTGTTGTTGGGCACCGAGGGCGGGCTTACCAAAGCACTGGACAGGTGCGGGGAACCGAGAAGGGTGGAAAGGTTAGGAAGGGCCTTGGGGTGTCATGACTCTTGACCCACAGTGGGAAGCATTGACACCTAACTCGTGGGGTGCCGGGGCATCAGCGAAGGATTTTGAACAGGGAAGGAACGCACGCCACAGCTTTGTTTTAGGAAGCTGGGGCAGAGGCGAGCGTGCACCGTTGGCACAGAGAGCATATGGCAGCAGAAAGCAAGGGCGTGGCTTCAGATGGATGACGGGAGCAGATGAGACTCGGAATAGATGTCATTCTCACTACTGCTGTTGCAAATATTTGACCACTGACTAAATGCTTGACCTATGCCGATGTCATCCGATCCTCGCCAGAGCATCCATATCAGATCTCTCCCTCTGACGCTTCTTTCTCGCTGCTCATGACTCTCCATTTCTCTACGCTGAGTACTTTTCCTATTTGGGAACAAGACCTAAGACTCCTCCCTGAATATAAGAGGATCCAGGACTGAGAAAATGTAAGATCAAGGACTCTCAAATCCGTTTATTCTCTTACCCTGACAGCTGAGGAGGCTAAGGCCTGGAGACAATGAGTAGCTTGTTCCATCTAGGAAAGGATGGGAATACTGACCAGACGCAAGAGGGCTTTCTTGCACCAGTGCCAAGAGCCCACACTGGACTCATAGACCAGGCCAGAGGCCCTGCAGCTGTGATGAGTGCCAGATGGCATCCCCATCACCAGGCTGCAGGGCGCCTGAGGACCCTGTGGTAAGCCATGGCTGGCAGCACCTCCTCCCTCTGGCTCTGTGGGTGCAAAAGGACTGAGTGAAGGGAGGGTATGCTGTGTAGGAATGTTGGTGCCTCAGCACTTAGTAGTGTGCATTACAGCTGCTCAGGGCCATCCCAGCACACAAGCTGAAGAGGCAGCTGCCACCTTCACCTTGTCAGAAACAAAATGACAAAACACGCTAGCCCAGGCAGCCAGCACAGGGAGCACAGAGGCAGTGGAGTCTGCTTGGAAAATGGCAGCATTACCCATAGAAAGAGGGACCAACCATGAGTTAGGAAGCCCCAGCTCACTTATGATTAGGTCCTGCTCTGTCCAACCATGAAGCCTTGAAGAGTCTCTTTAATCTGTTCATGGGATGCTCTTCTTTGCTCTCCTCAGCCTCAAAACAGTGTCTGGGGGTTAGTGTGAGGAGAGGAGAGTTGAGGAAAGAAAAGAAAGGGAGAGAGAGCAGAGGGTGGAGAAGGGAGGGCTGAGGACAGCAGGCCATTTGCAACTCAAAGGGTTCTGCTTATGCCATTGTTGGAATTAGTAACGTTAATGTTGGTGTGGTGATACAATTGTGCCTTTGCAAGGAATTTATTTGAAACCTGTATTGTCTTTGCCACTTCTCTATAAAGCTTAAAATACTTCAATAATGGTGACTCTTCCATTTTCTTTTATTGCCTTCTTGTTCATTCAAGAAGCCTGAGCAGGCACACTTCCCATACCCTAGGTCTGCAGGCCTCCGAAGAACCCGCCTCCTAGCAGGAAGACCTATGTTATTCCACAGCCTAAGCAGGGCAAAGATCTACTCTGCTAAGAGGGCTGAAGTCCTGGCAACAGAAAGCCCTGGTTTGGGTGGTCAGGGACCAAACAGGCCAATGTAGAGCTGTAGTGGAGATGAAATTCCAGTGGCTTTGGTGGAGATCAGGGGCTCACCAAACATATAGCCATAGAGGTGCCTGCCTAGGAGCAAGCCTCGAAGTATATTCGAGAGAGAAGGAAGCTGTGTAGCCATAGCAGTGTCCAATCATGCCAAGGTAGAGGGTCCAGGGGAAAGGAGTGGGGATCAAACCCAAAGAGGCAACGTGGAAGCGAGCCTACGGGCTGTGAGAGCATTCAGAGACTTGGGATTTCCCTACAAGAGAAATGGGGCATCAGGGGAGGCCTGAGCAAAGGAATGACATGATCCAGGACATAGCTGAAGAGAGCCTGTGTTCCGCTACTGGATTATTCTTTGAGTTTGGCCAACTGCCTGGTTTCCTTCCCTGACCTCTGGGCTTCTGATTTAGGTTTGAGATTGAGAATTCTAGAATTCTAGAATCACAGAGGAACCCAAAACACCTCAGCTGAAAAGAACTCTGTAACCATGTTTTTAGAGAGAGGATTCTTCGCATCCCCCGTATTTTGTGTGTCTTTTCTAGTCCCATGAAGGCTAAGCTTCCACGGCTGCAGGCTTCTAACTTGTTCAAACGTTTTGTTCCACATGGTGATACCTGAGGCCTTGAAGCTGATTACAGCTCTCTCAGGAAATCAAAAGGACACTGGGTCCTGATGTTAAACTCAAGTTAGTTGAGCATCAACTTAGGCCTAAGATCAGCAGGGGAAAATGTCTTCCCTGTAGACTCATGGGTTCCGGGTGCCAGCGGTAAGCCAAACTTATATCTACCCCTTTAGCGGGTCAGTGCAGACCTCCCAGCCTATCTCCACTTCCAGTGTGCTCATTCCAGGAAATTATGATCTGCTCTGGGGACAGACTACAGGCACTCTGAACCAAGGTTTCTCTCCCCGTGCATCAACAGCTTAACATATATCCACAAAGCAAACAGGCTCAGAGTACATGGTAGTCTGACCCACCAGGCTTTGGAGTTGAGATTCTTATAGAAAACAACCTTGGCTTCTTTGAGTTGAAGGCTCTTAGGGAGTAGTTATAAGGAATTGCCCAAAAAACTGCTTGGGAGTCTCTTCTAGAGATTACGGTCTCAGTGCCTGAAAGGGCCAGATAACAGACATATTAGATGGACCAGCTGAGGGGGAGAAAATGAGGACCGGTGAGGGGTGTGGTAAAAAGCCACGGGGTTTCTTTGCTGGAGATGCCACAACACAGCACAGGCAGGGCCATCTGAACAACAGAACGTATACTCTAGATGTCCGAAGTCTGGGTGTGGGCACAGTTGGTTCACCATGTGAACTGAGAAGGAAGGATGTGTTCCAGGCCATCTCCTTGGCTCACAGGTGACATCTGCATATGCACAAGGCATTCTCCCTGTGCACATGTCCTTGTCTGTGTACAGATGTTCTCTTTAATAAGGATACCAGACACGCTGGCTTAGAGCCAACTCTGAATTAGACTCCTTAGCTTCGGTAGTCTGAACAGACATTATCTCCGATAAAGATCACATTCTAAGTTACAGGTGGTTAGGCATCAACATAGTTATTTTAAGGGGACACAATTCAATCCATGACACTCGGCCAAAGCAAAACAAATCAGAGGGTTAGATGGGGCAGGCTCACTGCCCCGATTCTGGGTTCATTCAGCAGCCTGTATGCCAGTGGAAACACAAGTGAAGCAAGGGGGCACTCCAGAAGTCAGGGGCAGGGGCAGGGGCAGATAGGGATAGGCCCCCCGAGTCCCAGCCCAGTTTCCTGCCACCTGCGGTTTAAGAGTCTATGTCTAGCATTTGTATGCTCTCTCAACACCCTAGAAGACAAACTCTCTGAGCTGCAGCTGGGTGGGGCAGGAGATGGCATATAGCAGGCACAGGTGGGAATGTGGGTTATGGTATGGTCCTTACTTAGCAAAGTTCTAGGCATTTTATGGTTATTGCTGACCTAGCACTATGGGCTGCTCTGAGCTTTATTTGCCAGTGATGATTTCTAATACAGCCCGACGGAGGGAGATCAAAAGGACCAGCAATGGACTTTATTGTCTCATCTCTAAGAGCAGACATGCTAACTAAAAATTGAAAACTATGCTTTTAGTCATGCAGAGTGGATCGTGTCTGTAATTAGACAACTGAGGCAAGAGTTCTGTGATACTGAGGCCAGCCTTGACTATGTAGTGAGTTTCATGCCCTCTAGCCTGCAGCAAAAAGCCAAGTCTCAAAAGTTACCACTACCACAGTAGGCTTATTGTCTGGTCAGTAGACTCGCTAGTTGAATACACACAAAGTAAAATAGAAAAATCAGGAAAAATAAAACTAGCAGGAGAATAAAATGGCTGAAGTCTTTGTTCTTGTTTCCAGTAGTCAAGGTGCACATCGAACGCCCAGAATCAGTGACTCTTCCTTGTCTGCACAAAGATCTGAGCACCATCTAACTTTAGGGTTGTTCTGTGTCCTTTAACTATCGACACACACATTTCACTCGGACGGGAAGGGCATGCTCACCTAGACACTTGGTTCTAGCTCCTTCATGGAACACACACAGTAAGGAACTCACCCAGCTCCTTCATTAGTAAGAAGCAGATCAATAACTTGGAGGAAGTGGTTCTCAACATCCCTAAGGCCGCAGCCCTTTCATATCGTTCTCGTTGTGGGAACCCCTCAACCATAAGATTATTCCCATTGCTACTTTATAACTGTAATTTTGCTACTGTTTTGAATTGTAATGGAAATATCTGTATTTTTCCGATGATCTGAGGTGACACCTGTGACAGCATCATTTGACACTCCCACAAAGGGACTGTAACCCATAGATTTAGAACCACTATTTCTAGACATATCCTCTTTTTATTAAAAGTAATGTTGCCTGTATTGCACTAATTATTCACCCTTATTATACTAATGCCAACATCTTGACTGATTATTTTCTGGCTAACAGATACAATCTGAGCACAAATATGCAAATACAGATATGCAGCCCAACAACAGATATGCAAATAAAAACAAAAGGAGCTAGAAAATCAAGAAAGGATATGATAGAAGTTAGTATTTATTTCAAGTTATATACATTAATGTTGAGCATGTCCTTCCCTTCCTTATAATTAAGCATCTCACCAGACACGGGTTATACATCTGTAGTTCTAGGCACTGTGGAAGTTAGGGCCAGTGGAGTGCATGAGCCTGGGGGTCAGGGAACAGCCTTGTCCACACAAGTTCCTGCCTTGATAACTTGCATCTGTTCAATCATCTATCAACGATAGTGCATACCTCCTGCGGTTGCTTCCTTTGGAGCACGCTGTGAAGTACATTGTTCTTCATTCCTGTTCTGTAGACACAAAAATTTATCTAGGATCACTGTAGTGTAAGTTACAAGTGACAGACTCTGGGTCCTCGCTGCAGCTTCTGGCTTCAGTTTACCTTTCTGTGTTCCTTTCCCGTTATCTCCTCTCTCTGTCTCTTTCTGTCTCTCTCTCTGTCTCTCTCTCTGTCTCTCTCTCTGTCTCTCTCTGTCTCTCTCTCTGTCTCTCTCTGTCTCTCTCTCTGTGTCTCTCTGTCTCTCTCTGTCTCTCTCTGTCTCTCTCTCTCTGTCTCTCTCTCTGTGTCTCTCTGTGTCTCTCTGTGTCTCTCTGTCTCTGTCTCTCTGTCTCTCTGTCTCTCTCTGTCTCTGTCTCTCTGTCTCTCTCTGTCTCTCTCTCTGTCTCTCTCTGTCTCTCTGTCTCTCTCTGTCTCTCTCTGTCTGTCTCTGTCTCTGTCTCTGTCTCTCTCTCTCTCTCTCTCTCTCTCTCGCCTCTTCCAGCTCCAAGAACTGGCAGAATGGAAGCTCCTCAGGGCAAGCGCTCCGCCTGCTAGTCTGGGATAGGACTCTATTGTCTGATACAAGGCCTGACAAGTCCCAGGAACTTACCACACAGCTGAATTGAAGTTCCCACTGAATTGAAGTTCATGACTTATATACTGCTGTGCTCTCAAGAGTTGAAGCTGCTGGTACTAGGCAGTTGCTGCTGGGAAGTGAGCACAAAGGACCCATGCTCAGCAGCAGAGCTTGTATCCTTGGAGGTGCAGAGTTCTATGTCACAGCTAAGTTCACCACCATTGGAGATTCCTGTGGAAGGAACCTGAATGACCGAAGAGCCATTCCCACCATTCTTGATTTTTTTTTTCCTTTCCCTAAGGACAACTCTTCAGGATGGTGGGGATGTGTTTCTTATCATTTAATCTGGGAAAAAAATGTCCCGGGTTTTTCCAACCTCTTAGCACTTCCTTCTTGAGGCTTTTGCCTTCTCAAGTTGGTAAGCATTGACTTTGAGTTACAAAGTGTGCTGTTTGCTGGCGTGACACACTAATCTGATACCTTATCCATCAAGACCTTCTTACAAGTTACACAGCGTCTTGCCAAGAAAATCATTTCTACAGCACGAAGAAGGAGGGGACTTCTTTCCCCAAACATCCTGGTCATTCCACCACGTCCTTCCAGTATAATTCTGGGACTGTCCACCCAACAATCTGAAAACAATGGGCTTCGAGGGAACCAGGAGAACCGGCTCCTTCTTGCTGAGAACCACTCTATGCCCTTTAACCCATGCCATTTCCCATCCCACACTGTACCCCTCAAGGTTTACCATCAAGGCCTATGGTGACTGTAGCCCTGTCTATAACTTGTGTGAGATATGTAAGACCCCACTCAGCTTGTGAAAATTAAACTCATCCTGCTATCCACAAACTCTTCTTGAGTTGGGAGCAGCAGGCCATGTGCCTCCGTAAACCAGACTTCTGTAAGTTCCTTTCCTCCCCGCTTCGTCTCATCACCATGTAATCCCTAAGACTGGCTCATTTTCCTTCCTTACCATGTGCTTTAAAAAACCCTATTAGATATTCAGGACCCAACACTAAACACCATGGGGCCTTGACTGTTCCCCAAGAATTCATAGATATTCGTGTCATCACCCCAGTCAGTGAGCTTCTTTGAACCAGTGTCTTCGTTTGATAAATGTGACTATCTAAGGCTGGTGTCAGGGTCAGGAGAGACAATACTCATGAGTCATAACACAATCTACAGGGTTAGAATGGCATCCTAATGTTTGTGGAGTGATTTCTAGAAGGTAATTGGTGAATCATCTCAGCTTAGGGTTTGCATCATAGCTAAGCCTAGCGTGGTACTCTTCAGAAGTATTTGCCAGGTACTATTGTCTAAGATTCAACACAAGGAGCCTTTGACCCGACCTGTCCAGGAGAGCATGCCCCTAGGGCATGTGTGATACTGACCTGGAAAATCCCAGAGGAAGAGATCCTGTTTGTCTGGAAATGGTCTCTTGTTATGGGTGGTCTGGACACCAAACATTTAAGTATGAATCAGGCCCCCAACGATGTGCAAGGACTTTAAGATAATGCAGATGCTTTCAGGGAAGAAATACACAGTGCCTTGAAACATGTGGTAGACCCCTACCCCTGCCTATTATATAGGAGGGTACCTATACATTTATTTCAGCTATGATTGTGTATGTGTGTGTATGTGTGTGTGTGGGAGAGTGTGTGTGTGAGTGTGTGAGAGAGAGTGTGTGTGAGTGTGTGTGAGTGTGATTGTGTGTGAGTGTGTGTGAGAGTGTGTGTGAGTGTGTGTGTGTATGTGTGAGTGTGTGTGAGTGTGTGAGTGTGTGTGAGTGTGTGTGTATGTGTGAGTGTGTGTGAGAGTGTGTGTGTGAGTGTGTGTGAGTGTGTGTAAGAGTGTGTGTGAGTGTGTGTATGTGAGTGTGTGTGTGAGAGAGTGTGTGTGTAAGTGTGTGAGTGTGTGTGTGTATGTGTGAGTGTGTGAGTGTGTGTGTGAGAGTGTGTGTGTGAGTGTGTGTGAGTGTGTGTAAGAGTGTGTGTGAGTGTGTGTGTATGTGAGTGTGTGTGTGAGAGTGTGTGTGTAAGTGTGTGAGTGTGTGTGTATATGTGAGTGTGTGTGAGAGTGTGTGTGTAAGTGTGTGAGTGTGTAAGTGTGTGAGTGTATGTGTGAGTGTGTGTGTGAGTGTGTGTGAGTGTGTGTGAGAGTGTGTGTAAGTGTGTGAGTGTGTGTGTATGTGAGTGTGTGTGTGAGAGTGTGTGTGTGTAAGCGTGTGAATGTGTAAGTGTGTGAGTGTGTGTGTGTGAGTGTGTGTGTGAGTGAGTGTGTGTGTGAGTGAGTGTGTGTGTGAGTGAGTGTGTGTGTGAGTGTGTGTGAGAGTGTGTGTGAGTGTGTGTGAGTGTGTGTGTGAGTGTGTTGTGAGTGTGTGTGTGCACGTATCTTTAGTAGATGCGATTGGTTTATCTTTGCCCTATGCAAGTTGTACAGTCAAGTTTCTATGCTTCTGTGCAAAGAGGAAAAGTGGAGAAAATGCTAGCCTGTGTTCTGCCTCTGCCGGCCTAGGCCTCAGCCACACAGCTTTATGTTCCAGGGTCTTAACGATCTTGCCACATAACTCTACCTGCCTTCCAGGGGTCTGTGGTCAGGAGAGTCCCCCTTCTGCTCAGGAATCACAATCCTGGATTCATCTCTACGAGCACTACCTGCAGTGCCTGCTGTTTGAAACGTTTACTTCTGCAGCCTCACTCACTGAGAACTCAGAGCCCAGCAGCCAAGACTCCGGAGCATTTCGAATGAGTAGGATGCTGACACCTGAAGACAAGTTGAGACAAGGTTTCTCTGTGTAGCGCTGGGTTTCCTGGAACTCATTCTGCAGGTCAGGCTGGCCTCAAACTCAGAGACCTACATGCCTCTGCCTCCCAAGTGCTAGGATTAAAGGTGTGAGCCACCACTCCTGGCTGAAGACAAGTTTGAGAGGCTGGGATTTAGCCTTGCAGGGCTGTGAAGAATAGCAGCAGTGAAGCAAGTTTTACCTGGTGTCAAAGATAAACAAAGAGAAAGAAAGCCACAGGAGAGCTGGGGGAGCTTTAGTGTTTCCTCTCCTGCCAAGTGCCCTGAGGACCAACCTCCCCTCGGCACCCAGCCTCCTTCTCCTGACCTAGCCAGAGAAGCTTTAAAATGCATCCATCATGTTATAGGATGTCATGCACCTTTTTCTTCCCAAGTTTCTCTCTGTCATTTCCTTTACAGTGTTTCATAGCCGATCTATGAGCTCCTGCACACCTCCCTAGCAATATCCTCTCTGCCTAAAATAACCCTCAATAATAAACCTTCCCCACCAACCATTCGGTTTCAATCTCGTCGATAAACTCAACTCACCTATACAGAAAAAAAAGATGTGCTTGCTGCTATATTGGCATGATAGTACGCTCGTGTTCTGTCATAGTAGCTTACAAAGGTGGTATGGACAACGTGTGTGGATTTCCAGAGACAAGATATCAACATGCTGTACAATGTCATTAATAGTCATTCATATTTTTCCTTCTTGTCTAATTTTTCATTTCCCCTTGAACTATCACAATAAACTACAACAGAAAAGACTTTTCAGTTTAAAAAAATAAAACTTTAATTTCTATAACAATTGAAATATTGACAAAAATTATCACCTGCAATCAACAACAGATGATGTTTTGATTTCAAGGACATGCAAGCATATGTACATTGTACTGATATGCAGTCAGAGTTAAGAACAACATGTTATCTAACCTGTCAATTCCAATCAATTTGAAAACAATTGGTGACTTGGGTCACCAAGCTTAAGTCTATCAACATCCTGAATGAAGAACCCTCCAGCCTCACCTTGCCTCTTTCCTGAGTGCCGGTCAGGCAGGGCACTTCCTTCCTCTACCTTATGCAACGCATGAACTAATAGAGCATCTCTGCTGGCCTTTTGCACTAGTCATGTTTTATTTTGCAGAAACATTCTCAAATGGGAGGACTCAAAAAGAGAACCCTAAAGTCTTTCTAAGTCGTTTGGTCCCTTTCCCCTTTGGGAAATGGCAGGGGCTCTTATGGAAGCTACCTCTCAAGCGTTGGGAGAATGGAAAGAGTAGATGGGCTTAGACTAAAGTCCCAGGAAGGTTAGGACCTGTAGGAGACTTGGAACTAGCATTTCGCCAGTAGACTCTCAAACCGGAACACTGATGTTTTACTACATCATCTAATAGAGGGGATGTGAGGAGTCCTAAATCCAGCAGCAGATGAATCCCCATAACGAGGACGTTGAATTCAGGACAGCAGAAGCTAATCTCAAAGTTTTGTGTCTCAGCCTGGTGCTGCTGCTGCTGCTGCTGCTGCTGCTGCTGCTGCTGCTGCTGCTGCCTGGAGAAAGGCTCTTCTGAGCATTTCTTCTAGAACCAGAGGATCTATTTTCATGGAGCCCATTTCCTCATCTGTGAATAAAAGTTTGGACTAGATAAAGTCAATTCCACTCCAAGTCTGGCCACGAAAACAGATCATGAATTCAAATTTTATCCTACTTTCCGTTCTCATGGTTTGGCGTCTGTGGGACGTTTGCATAATGCCAATTATGAGACAGGAAGGGCTGAGGAGATGGCTCTGTGGGTAAGGTGCTGCAGCGAAAAGCATGAAGACCTGAATTTGGATCCACAGCACCCAAGTTTAAGATGGGCACAGCAGTGCAATGAAGCGCCAGGACCAATGACCCTGGAATTTTGAGGCAGGCCAGCCAATCCTGAAGCTCATCAGACAGACAGCCTAGCTGAATAAAGGAGACCAGACAGTCCCTGTCTCAAAAATACAAAAACAAACAAAAACACAAAACAAAAAGGCAGAGAGGAATTGAGGAAGACATCTGACGTTTCCCACAGGTATTGACACACACACACACACACACACACACACACACACACACACACACACACACCACATGAGTGCACATAGACAGGAACCATCTATAAACCATACACATGCTGCTGATGTTGACAATGGAGAGGACGGTGATGGTCATGACGCACTCAATGTAGAGTAGATTTTTCTCTCTTGTGTGATGGGAGTGCTTCAAGTTATGCCAAGCTTCTAGACCTTTATCTGTCTACCCGCTGTGTTCTTTGTTCATGTGCTCTCTGTGCCTAGAAGAGTCACACAGCATTTGACCTTGCTGTTATAGCACCAACTTTGCCCCTTCATTTTCTTCCATATAACTTATTTTTCTACCCTCCCTTTGTTTCTTTCTTTATTTTGTGTAGTGGGGGAGCTTAGGGTACTTTGGTGTCTTTTCATGTAAGTTAGAGCCCTGAAATTTCCTGCAGCCCTTATACCTATACCATATGCAGTATACAGGACCAGCCAACTGCATACTGGGTATAATAAGGGGGCTCTCTATTGCCCCAATTACTCAATTTGAGCCCTAAACTTGAATTTTCATTTTAATTTGAAGTTCATTGTTATCAACTACATTAAAACTGAACAATCCCAGTCTGTGCCTACTCCATAATAAATGCATGGTTTTAAAATATATTTTGTTATTCATAGGTAACGTGTCATATATTAATTGTATGCTTAGCACTTGAGTAGGAACCTGTCCATCTATCCAGGCTCAAGTCTCCTCTGTGGGAGACCCAGAGAGTTCCACCCAAGGTGGGGCATTGCTATGCTGGGAGATAATCAAGCTCATCAAAGGGTGTGTCTTTTTAATATTTATGGCTCCCACAGAGTGTGCTGGTGGCTTTCTGGTGATAATTATTTAGCAGATGTCTTGTGCACTAACAAGGTTTGACTACGAATTCTTCAGAATATCAACTTTGATTCTGAAAAGAATGGGACTCAAGGTACCCACCATAACATCTTAGGCTGGAAAAAACTTTCATTTTCAACAACTTGTCCTCAACTTTGATGTCATAAGTCATTGTCTCTTCAAGACAAGTAGACAGATCCCCCATTTGTGTGCAGGGGAGGCTTGTTCCTTGAAGAGCCATCTCAAAGAGAAGAATGTTGGCTGCGGGTCCAGTCTCCTGAGTGTGAGAACATTGGCCAAGCACTAAACTTTTCCTAGTCTTCTGTTGCTTTGTTTATAAAATAGGGAAAACGATAACCCTCATTGTTCTATTATTTGGTTGTAAGGATTAAACGACTCTCAGAACAGTGTTGGGCACAAAACAAGCACACAGAGTGCAGTCAATCAGCTAACCTCAACGAGAGACTATCAATCACGGAAAAGCAGAATGATGTGTTCTATGCCGAAATAGAATTATGTGATAGGGAAGAGATTAATTCTGAGGGATCACAGATGACTTCAGAAGTTACGTTTCAATCAAGGAAGTAAAACATGAGCTACGATATAGACTAGTTATTATTGAGCCTTAATCCTCACAGTTGTACCTGCTGGCTGATTAGTTAACATTAGACTGCCGCTCTTCCCTTTATGCTTCACGTGAGTCGGAACAGCAGACAGCCGGAAAAGGAAAAGGGGAATGGATTAGGATGGACGAAATCAAGGGCAACCTGAGTCTCACCAGGATTCCTGCCTCTGCTGCCCTGGAATTAAAAGCTTCCTCAAGAGGAGAGCTTGATAGAATTGGAGGAACTACAAAGTGTCAGCTGATGCTACTCCTTAACCAACCACATATGCCAGCCAACCAGGGACAACTTGTATATGACACTCCAACACATGTTGTCTTGCACCTTGCACCAGCCACATTCTATGTTAAAACATGGTAGCTTCATTTCTGTATTCCAAATATCATACATCCCATCTCCTGTGACCAATAGCGATCGGGGAACCATGCAGTGGAAGAGGCTTCTGGGAAATGTAGTTTGTTTGCCAGTAAGATCAACCATACTTGCAGAGAGGTCTGAAACTAGGTCTGAAAGTTTAATTACCTATTCTGGGCAGAAATGGGAAGGATATTGCAGACTGACCCTGGAAATATAACATGCAAAGCATGAGTAGGTCTGGAGTATTCAAGACGGTCAAAGTGGCTGCAGTCAATTCCCCCCACCCCTGATAAGCTACGGAATCAGTTCAACATAACCATGATTACTGCGGTTTGGGGAAGTGGATTGATTATTCAGTGGACCCTAATGATTTTACTAAAGAAAGACCCAAAGGCAGACTTCTTAATGCCGCTAATTAAATGTCCTTCCTACTATTAAGACAGTGAACGAGTAAGCAGGTTAGAAGCGCTGAACTCTGGACACCTGGGATTCAATTCCAGTCTTGCTCTGTTGGTGACCTCTAACAATCTGCCAATCTGTGAACCTCATGCCCTCCTCCCTAGAAAAGGGCAACTGACCTAAACAACAGCTGGATCTCCAGAGTCCTTTTAAGCTTTAATGGTCTCCTGTTTCCTGGCAGTTGCAGAATGACAAACTGGGCATTGTGTCTTCCTGGGGAAATGCAGTGCTTTTGCTGTGTGACTTGACTTTTTACCCTAGGCTTTGGAAGCAGTACAGGGCAATGCAGTCTACTATGTTTTTGCATAAGGCCCAGACCTAACTTGGGTTGGTTGTTCAAGGCCAGTTCAAGGATGGAAGTCTTCTGTGTCTAGCCCTGCAAGTTGGAAGCACCCAAGACGGTCAGGAAGTAGACAATAGAACTTGGAGAATCTGGCCCTGTGTTGATCCATAGACTTAGGGATTCCTGCGTGGAGAAACTTAAGGAGAGCAATACAGACTCCAGAAACTGATCATTCTGTGCATTCTCATATTGAACTGTGTTCCTACAAGGATTACAGGATTGAAGACTGTGGAAAGGGCTAGCCTAGGACACATAGGTACTGGCATAAATTCCAAGGTGACTATTACCTCCACCCAGCCTTTCAACTGCAAGTACAAGGAAAATATTTTTGATTCTAGATAGAGAAGTGGATCCCTGCTAAAAAACTGGGCAAAGTCAGACTGAGTCTTTACCTTCCTTGACCTATTTTACAGATGTTTAAATATTGTAGTTTCTGGAAGCTGATGTATTGTCCTCTATCTGATCCAATAACATGTTAATGCATTTATGTTTTTATATAAAATTAGGTTTTTGCTCCCAAAAATATGGTTGTATTTGTGCTTATTATCTAGAATTGTGAGAAATATCAACTTTGAAGTCAGAAAAGCCAATTTTGAACTTAACCTTTACTTAATACTTTTTAATAAACTTGGGAAATTAATTCTTCTTTCTCTAAAAGGAACATGAAAACATTGATTGTTCACAGGGTATCTACTTATTTTTTATTATAATTCTTAAATGAGAGTCATGTGGTATGTTTTAAGTGTTCAATAAGTATTATTTCTTATCCTTCTGGAAGCTCAAAAAGTAGAAAATAATAAATCCCTTGTTTCCAAGTTTCATGTTTACTAGTTGCTGTCTACTGCCCTCTGAGCAGTTGAGTGACCAGAAAATACAAAGAAGTTGATAAAAAAAGATTATGGGAAAATTAAAAACAGACTTATTAGCATCGTTATTGTTGTTTTATTATTCATACAAATTACTAAAGACACTTTGTTCTCTGGTGTTTAAAGGCAGAGCTAATTTATCCTCTACTATGGGATTGATACCTGTATGGGTATCAATCTGAAGTCAGTTGTGAATGCCACACAGCCTTGTTTTAGACACTAAATAGTCCTGAGCCTGGCTGAAGGGACAAAGCCATTAGAGCTAACAAGCTCTCCGTCATCAAGTCAAGCACTCCTTAGACAGAGAACCAAAGACTCGGGTTGGCACCCAAGTGGCTTGTCCAAGAGCTCCTACATCACTGTGAGCAGTAGCATTAGGGTTGGTACGCATGTCATGCTTCCTCATGGAGTAACTCATGCCACCAGAGAGCCTTTGCTGATTGACCCTGTAATCATAGAAAATTCTTCTGACTTCTGGGTACCTGTCTCTCCACGAAAGCAAAGATGACAAGAAGTGAGTGTCCACATCTCATACAGATAGTTAGGTCCAAGTGACAGCAAGCAGTCAGCTCTAAAGTTGGGCACTATTCATTTATTATTAATAAAACTCACCTCAGTGTTACAAAAGGAGATGCTTCTTCGTCATGAAATGATAACACACACACACACACACACACACACACACACACACACACACACAGAGTTGACTGAGTCAGAGATTAGCAAGCCATTACCATATGGAACAACCCAGGATAAGTCATTTAACTTCTCTCGAACCCAGTGTGGGCATTGGTCAACTGAAGACTCTGGTCCAGGGAATCTTAAAGTTTCCTTCTAGGCCCAAATATATATTCTCCCACCTTCTAGTTTCCTTAAGCTTAGAGTTCAGCCATGGGCTAAATACATTTTCCAATGGCAAGAACCTTTATTATCTTAGAGTCATTAGCAAGGAAATTTCAAACACTAGTAAGAATGGAACTGAAACTAGGACAAGCATATACATTTCTTTGTAAGCATAGCTCATCTGGTCTAGAGTCCTGACCAAGTAAAGACACAATGGAATTATTTCACTTTGAGTTTTCCACTTCGTGTTTTGGGAGGACTCCAGGTCTCTCCTTTTTTTTCTCAGGGTAAACATCTTCCCAGGGACCCAATCTGTGCATATTTATTCTGTGCATATTTATTGACTAACACTGGTAAAAAGCCAGGAGAAGCTGATCCATGCCAAAACAGAATGGTGGTTCCTTGTCTTTATCTCACTCTACCTTCTCTGGGTCAGACCATGGTGAAGCAGCTGAATCTGTCCTAGGGAGCGGTAGGGACTGAGCTCGAGAGCCTCCACTTTCATGACCCATTTCAAGCTTCTGTTTTCTACTTAGGAGAAAGCAACAAGTCCAGGAAGTGCTCTCCCAGTTCATTTGAGAGCTATCACCCCACCCCTGACTCCTCTGGGTTTTTAAAGTCTCAGAGCAAGTGGGACAGACAGATGAACTTCAGCAAAAACACAGGGCAGTTTCCAGAATCTTTTCCAAACAAGCCTTTGAACCTGAGGACCTTTGCCCACCTCTACATGTTTGTTCCTCAAATGTTTAGCCGGGGCTTGCCCATTGTGCCCTTCATCTGGGTGAAATTTTAACTGTTTCATCCACAGGTTGAATTCCCATTTAATTCTCAAATAAGGGTGAACTCAGCAGGCTGATATTTAAAAGAAATCTGAGTGAATGTGTCAGCCTGTGCTTGGTTTTCATAGATGAAAGATCCCTTGGGAGAACATACTAAACTGAGCCAGGCAGAGGTCAGGTCATTTGGACAATGTCAAATCAGCAGTCTGAGGGGCCAGAGTATTTCAAGAGGAAGTCGGGTGTCCCTGCTTCAGCTCTTACCCCTCCCCAGCTGCCTTCAATGCAAGGCTAATTGCAGTCCTTGAGAAGCAACTCTGGATCTGTTTACTGCTAGCTTTGAAAAAGACTTTGGGACACAAAATGGGCATCACTGTGGAAAACATTTCAGTTGCAAATGGATTAAACAGGTGGCCTGCTCGCCAGAGCACTGGAGGGATGTGGAATGGGCATCTGTGGTGAGGGGGAGACAAACTTAAAGGTGCTCTGCTTAAACTTAAAAGAGACTCTGCTCTGAAAACCTACAGGAGTCAGGGGCAGAACTCTTGGTGAAGGGCATGAATGCGTAGGCCACCGGGCCAGCCTGCAAGCAGAGGCTGAGATAAGGAAGCAAGAGTAGTTGGACACACACACGCGCGCGCACACACACACACACACACACACACACACACACACACACACACACACACCTGAGCAGGTCCTCCCACTCCCAGCAGCAACACAGCAGAGAAGCTTTAGATCCTTTGCTGGGAGTTCATAAGTGGGCGCTCATGGAAAGAACGGGGAGATAGCTGGACACATGGCTCAGTGGTTAGGTGTGCATACAGCTCTTGCAGAGGACCTAAGGTTGGTTCCCAGCACCCACATTAGGCAGCCCACAGCTGCCAATAACTCCAGTTTCAGAGAGATCAAATTCTTCTGGCTTCCTAGGGCAATCACCCCCCCCCACACACACACACATACACACATAATTACAGAATTAAATCATAAAAGAAAAAGCAGGTAAATCCTCTGTATAGAAGCACATCAACAAATTATGAAGTCCAAGATCCAATCCAGGCAGAGCAAAGCAGAAGAATGGGGTTGGGTAGCAAAAGGATAGAACTTCACATATCACATAATCTGTGACCCTAAATAAAGGTTCCAGGGCAGTTCAGAAAGGCCTAAATTTGGAAGTTGGCCCCTATGGCTCAAATTACCACAGTAGCCACGGCCTTCTGTTTCCTGGCCTATCCTCCAGACTGGCCACCAGCTCTCCATGTAACTAATAATAATCTTGAACTTCCCACCTTCTTAGCCCTTACCCCAAGTGCTGGGATGAGGGGCGGGGGGGGGGGGGGGGCGGCTGGCAGTATCACACCATGCTATTTCTCACATATAAAGTAGGTATTTCCTCGTGTGTGTGTGTGTGTGTGTGTGTATGTGTGTGTGTGTGTGTGTGTGTGTGTGTGTGTGTGTGTGTGTAGGACATAGACAGGTGTAGGTACATCTGTGTGTATCTGCATGTGGAGGTCAGAGGTCAATCTCAGGCATTGTTCCTCAGGAGCCATTCATCTTGTTTCTAGAGACCTGATCTCTCACTGGAACTCAGGACTCACCAATGAGGTTAGCTGGGCTGTAGCAAGCTCCAAGGAGTCATGAGCATCTCAACCTCCTTAGCTAGCAGTGCGAACACAAACTCGGGCCACTACACTCGACTCTGAAAACATGTCCTTATTTAACAAGAGGATCAAACTCAGCTCCTCATGTTTGCATGTCAAGTACTTACTTTACAGTCCTTGATATCTCCCCAGACCTATAAAGTGGACATTTTGTTAAAAGGTCTCTGCTTCATGTAGTCGTAAAGACTAAATTAAATAATGTTTATGGAAAGTTCATGTTCTGTACCTGGCACAAAATAGGCACTGTTATAAATATTTACTGCATTTTAAGATTTAATAGAAACCTTCGTTCCTTCTGTGTTCCCCCAAACTGGTTTACCCTGTCACCCACTCACAAGCCCTATTTGTCACCAAAAGCAGCAAGGAGTACGTTATCTCTGGAGACAATATAAATTCGCTCCTGTATTTTTTTTTTACACTAAGCAAAGGGATTTCAAAATGCTGGGAAAAGCCAGAGCCAAAATGAATTCTCCCCAAACTCCCTCTCTAGAGCGCGCGCACGCACGCACACACACACACACACACACACACACACACACACACACACACACACACACACACACTCGAACTTTTAAACCTTGGAAATCAGACAAGAAAAGGGGGGAGGAGATAGAAAACAAAGCAGGCCCCGCCTCCCACCGGCTCTATCAGCTCACTTCACAAACACAAGGTGCTCTGTCAGAAGTGCCTTGGGCAAAGTTTGTACTTTGCTTGAATTCTCCCTCCTGTTTACCAAGGTAATAAACGGTCCTCCACTGCTCCAGGTGTAAAGCTATTATGAAAAGGCATATTTGTCTTTCGCCCCACCTCAGATGCACAGTTCTTGGGACACCGTGCTCTGGAAGGCAGTGAGAATTTATCTACAGAGAGAGGCACCAGACTGAGCCAGCCGCTCCAGGTCTGGGGATGCTGAGGCCTATCCCTGGGCATGCAGCCCGAGTTCCTCAGTCATCTCCTACATCTTCCCTTCCCACTGGTGTCCTATCAGACACCTACATTTGTCCCCTTGGCCCTGACAAATAACCCAACCCACCAGCACTTCCCAGGAGCCTCTGTTTGGACAAGTCACACTGTCCTGAGTGCTCCACACTATCTTTTCAAGAACAGCCCATCATCACCACACAGTTCCACCAGTGCAGGTAGGTAAGGGGAGTAGCTACAGACACCTCAGGAGCTTCTCCCATCCCACGCCCCCTGCAGAGGTTGATCACACACTGTTTGATTATCTGAGGCCCAGGCAGAGTGGGAGGAAACTTTCACCCAAATCTCTGACAGAGCTAAATGGCCTGGAACCCACTCAAAATTGTCAGTCGAGCAAAATCTTGGCACTCCGAGCAAGAAAGAATGTATGGAAAAGGGCAGGCTCGGAATGCCAGGGCTGTTAGCCTAGGCAAGTAGGAGAGCTTCAGGGGGGTCAGAGAGATGGTGCTGACTTCAAGCCCTGCTGACAGACCACCCAGAAACACAGAAGGCACCCAGCAGTAGTGTGCCACTGAACACCTTAGCTGTGAACACAGGCAGTTCTCTGTCCTGACTACAATCTGCCATCCCCTCTCAGCAGGGATCTTCTGCGAGGTAATTCTAATTCCTTCACAACGAGGGTTCTCATGTTTCCTGAGCCCTTACTCGGTAAAGGAGCTTAGCCAGGGTGGGTGTGGGGTGGGTGTAGTCCATTGTAAGCACTCAATAAATATCTTTGAACCATGAGCTAATTCCAGTATTGTTGCTTCAAAAATTATGCTCTCACAAGGTACTTAACCCCTGTGAGTTCAAATGCGATACCTATAAAATGAAAACTACTGTAGGATCAAAGTGTGGAGAGCACTTTGCTGCAAATGGGCCAAACCGAATGCTGCCAGTTACCAGGCAGGGCACGTGACTGAATGTGTGGTCTCATGCCTTCCCACCAGGCTTCCCAGTCAGTGCTCCCCTTTATAGCCTAGAAATTTAGTATCACAGCCATTCACTGAACAATGACTAAACACCCAGTGTGAGGCAGTGCATAGAACATTTCTGTCATTGTGCTGCCTCGTAGATGAGGACCGAGAGGGGGGGAACAGAAATCCCGTGGGGAATGCACCATTCCTGAGTGTCTAATATTCAATCATGCACACTCTACTCACTGAGGGCCAATCATTATACAGGCAACCGTTCTCATCGCCGGGGACTATTCATGAGACTAAATTAATGAGTCAACACAGCTTACTTCTTGTTCCTGTGACAGTCCTGGTCAGGCATGCCAGTTGCTATGGCAACTCCACTGCACTTAGTCATTCTGGGGCACAACTTCCTTTGGTCTTATGCCTCCACCATTCTCCAGGGCCTTGTCATTGCCTGGAAGAAGGCAAAACCCATAGGAGTGGGCACGGGAGGATCCCAGAGTCAGGCTCTGGGGGCTGAATTCCATACTTACTTCCACTAGAGTTCTATAAACCAGCACTCGGGCACATCTAACCACAAAGGATCTGAAACGACCCTCCTTGTTCCCAAGAAAACAGCTGTTGGGAAACAGCCACCTGATCCTGATTACAAAGATTGACTGGTCAGCCAGTATCCCTGCCCTCAAAGGGCTCTGCTGTGGGGCAGGGGCTAGGGGATATGATAAACAAGGAAACACAGAACAAGGAAGACCATCTCCTGTAATGTGGGGAGAATAAAACTGAGATGCTACGGTGACTGGAGTGGTCGAGTCCCTGTTGTGGATGGGGAAAAGGGTAATCTGACAGGTGACAGATGTTTGATGTTTGATTGATGGGATGCCTGTCTGATGACAGACAGCTGAAACTCCTGTGAGAACCAGTTAAGAGAGACTGCAAAGGTGCAGGCCCTGAGAGGAGCCACGCGCACAGTGAGGACTCAGCAAAGTTCACAGCCCTGCTAGAAAGAGGAGAACCCACTGAGGAAGAGCAACGAAGATAGGGACAGGCTGCAGACGGTTATAGAAGCCAGGCTTTTAAAAAATGAATTTCAAACACAAATTATGTATGTGAACCCATTTCCACCTACACAATATATCCATTCACCTAGCTATGGCCCATCTCCAGCTTTTCCACAGATCGTGGTTCCATATCAGTGACTTCTAATGGACAGGCTGAAGGGAGAAGCCAGAAGGAGCCTTTCCTTTTCTACGTCAACAGAAGGGTTTCTTCAGCTGGGCTCTGTCCCCCTGGTGGCTTGTGCTCTTGCTGAATAGTCCCGCTGTGGTCCAGCTTCCACGAGGAGATTCTGGTCTCTGGCTTCCAATAACGTGACCTCCTTTCTTTGTCCCGCTGGCCTAAGCAAGTACCAGTGGAGCAGCAACTGCTCTTGCTAATGCCTGTACCAGCTTCCCTATCGTTCAGTAATCTGTGTAGCAGAGAGCTGCCTGCAACTCCCTCTGAGTAGACATATGAAATAGCTTCAGTTCCTTAGCTGGAACCAAACGACCGATGTGAAACGCATGCTTTGGGAAAGCACCTCATGGAGGTGCCAGCCTAGCAGGTGCCAGGTCCACACTCACTGAATAGGTTTCTTACTGCCATTGCAACCATACAAGTTTATTATGGTGCAGTTCCGGGCATCAGAAGCCTGAATCCCACAGAGCTAAAATCCACCGAGAAGTACTGTTTGCCAGAATACACAGGCTACGCCAGCCCTTGGTTCACAGTCCTCTTGCCCACCTTTAAGCAAGCAATGGAGGTGAAACCGTTATTAAGATGCTACCTCTCTGTTTGACCCTGCTGGTCGATGTTCATGGATGTAATGACACTGGTGTTACATAGATCACCCACATATATGTCCATTTAAAACCAGTTGCCGCAGGCCTAATTCTACCTGGAACTCTAATTGACCCTGGGCATGTGAAATAACACTTTCATAGGTCTCAAAAGTTAGACAAGGACATCTATGCAGAACATTATTCTGCCTGCAGATTCACGGGCAAGCTAGAAGGGAGAGAGGTCAGAGGGTTTGGTAGAGGAGACAGCAGCATGGTACCTTACAAGGAACGTAGAAGAACCTGCACCTATGAGCTGAAATGATGGTAGAGACAAGAGCACTTTGGTCTTTTGGGTCAGAGACTGGTTTTTTTTCTCGAGATGCTTGAAGCATGACTTTCCGTGGCTAAGTCCTCAGCGCACGCTCTTGTTTGCCATGCCTGGGATGTGATGGTGCGACAGGGCTCCTGTTTGTCTCTCACTCAGGATGGCACGTAGGTTTCTTGTTTTCCCAGAAAAAGACTTCATTGTGGAAAGGGGAGTGGGTGAAGGCAAACTGTTGGCTGCCACACGTGAGGCCCATCAGTTGCAGTTCAGAGACAACTGGAGTTGACGCAGGCAATTCCTTCCAAATGTAATCAAACGCCTCCTGCTGCCAGACGATGTGTTATTCAGTGGGGATCTGGTGAGGGTTGTTGAGAATCTGAGATGCCTTCTGTAACTGGATCAGATGGGTACTGGGAGGAGACGGAGAACAGAGGGGACTTCACTTCCCTGGCAAGTTAACTTCCTAACTGTTGTGATTTCCAAGAGGCCCTTGTCACTGACTGCTGAGGAAGTGATCTATAGAGAGGTGGGAAGCAATTACCCTCTGGTGAGAGAGCAAGCTATGGGCAGGACCCACAGCACAGACTCTCAAGGAACACTCTGTGCCCTGCTCGCCCATTTCTGTGCGTTGAGGATAAGATCAGAGAGGATAGAGTTTGGGTAAAGATACATAGGCTGGCTTTTTTCTATTTTGAGCAGCCTTTATGGAAATGACTTTCTTCTTTTTTTTTTTTTTTTTCTTTTCTTTTTTTCGGAGCTGGGGACCGAACCCAGGGCCTTGCGCTTGCTAGGCAAGCGCTCTACCACTGAGCTAAATCCCCAACCCCGGAAATGACTTTCTTAATCTGCCTAATTTGAACTAGAAATCACACACACACACACACACACACACACACACACACACACACACACACACACACTGACCTAGGCAGAATAAGATAAGAAAATCTTTGTTGGCTGGTCTGTGCAGAAGGGAACATCTGTCTTTAGGGGCCTGGGCTGAGGGTGGTTGTTTTAGTAGCTACAGCCAAGAGACCTCAGGCCAGCCCTCTGAAGCTTTATAAACCACTGCTGGGTCCTGGGAACCTCTCAAAAGAATCTTTGGGACAGACACCTGTCAAAGGAACATGTCTTGACTGGGTGCCTCCAAACACTGCTATCAGTTGGGAACATTTTAAAGAAAGATCTACACTATAATACTGTGGTTAAGCAACATGCAGGGGGTGGCATAATTGCATCTTATCAGCATAGATATATTGCATTAAAAATACGTTCCTTCTTTACAGGCGTATTTTGGCCCCTGAGAATGTTGGAGAAGCAAGGGTTATTAACTCACTCAAAAATGGACGATGTCAAGGGAGAGACTCAGGAAAGGGTGATATGACACTTGGAAGAGAGCTGGGATTGGAAGCAGATTGACTTCTTGCTGCCTACCCTTTGCTACTTATTGGATTTTGAACCTGATGCATGTGCTAGCTATAAAAATAATATCAACATTTTAATATGTAGTATCAGTAGAAGTCTAACTCCACAAAATCAGATAAAACCAAGGAAACTACAATGACATTTAGATTGTACTCAAATCCCTGTCCTGGAACTGCCTCAGCCATAAACTGGAGATGCATCCTACGTCCTCCTCAATGGACACCGATAATAAGCAGAGCTCCTTCGAAGATTATACGTTATGGCTTGACCAATTGGGGGAGACCACGGTTGGTTGCGGTGCTGTCATCTGCTGGTGAGGCTCACGTGGGAGAAGCAATCGCCACCCACATGCCGTTTCAATCTTCCTATTTCTATCCAGTGTGATAGTGAGCACAGTATGTCTCCATGTCTGGTCTCTTGTCCTTTAACCAGCCCTAGTGTAGTGAAAGGTTGTGAGCATATCGTCATGGGTGACGGCAGAGTCTTGCCGTAGATGTCTATCCCACGTCACTGTCTGCCTATTAGCAAACTGTTCTTGGTTTAGTACCATCTGCATTTCTTAAGCATGTGATAGCTTTGGGCCCTCACTTTTTGCTTAAGCTATGTGCTGGGGTAAGAGGGAACTCGACGTTATGAGCTCTTCCCTTCTCCTAACAGGGTCCTAAAGGAGGCAGCAAATATGAAGTTTCACTTTGGTTGGGTCTCAAAATGGTAATGCCCTTCAAAGGAACCATGATGTAGGACTGTAGGAAGCAAGAATTCCTTCTTTTATTCACTTCTGGCTTCTCTATGACCTTTACCACACTGCCGTGTATCAAGTCACTACGTTGAGGATTTTTTTTTTTTTTTTTGGCCCAAGTGAGTATCACAGTAAAATATTGAACAAACAAAATGCTGTTGGGTTTTTAGGAAGCTGAGCTTGGTACTACTTTGGAACTCATCGGGGAGGCCACATTTTCATAGATTCTTGAGGGGCAGGTGGCGTTCGGCTAACAGAAAGAGAAGAAAGGGTGACCTGAGAGTTGGGCATGCTGTGTAAGGATGCACTTGCCTGAACTTACGACTACATGTGCAATGTGAAAATGATCACTCCACTCATCCAAGAGGCTGCTGTGTAGCCAAGTGGCATACCGGGTGGTATAGCCACATTTCTCTGTACAGCTGCCCACGGGCACAGAGCTAGGGAAAGCAGGGCCAAAATACACATTCAGGCCTTGGAGAAGAGACTCCTCCAGCACTATTCCAGCCTGTGTGCAAAGAGCGAAAACAGCCCAGAAACAGAAGCATCCACAATTGTGCTTCCTCCTGAACCTGACCTGCAACTCCAAAGAATGTGACATTCTAGTTTGGCTGGGTGTCATCGAATAACCTGATCCTGGCACTTGGGAGATGGAAAGAGGAGAGTTACAAGTCTGAGGACTGCTAAAGTTGCAGTGTGAGATCTTGTCTCAAAAATCAAAGAGTACCAAAAGAAGAAAAAGAGAAGAGGAAGAAGAAGAAGAAGAAGAAGAAGAAGAAGAAGAAGAAGAAGAAGAAGAAGAAGAAGAAGAAGAAGAAGAAGAAAAAGAGAAGAAGAAGAAGAAGAAGAAGAAGAAGAAGAAGAAGAAGAAGAAGAAGAAGAAGAAGAAGAAGAATGAGGAGGAGGAGGAGGAAGAGGAGGAGAAGAAGAAGGCAGCAACAGGAAGGAAAGAAGGGAGGAAGGGCACAGCTAACTGAGCTGCATTCTGAACAGCCTCTAGCCTGCTGGTCTGTTTGCTAAGACCTAAACAATATGGCTCCGACCAGAGGAGCCAGCTGACTGGGCCTTTGACATTGAGATAGCCCTCTATCATAAGCCTGGCTGACCAGAGTATGGGCCATCTATTCCAAAGAAACTGCCAGCTTGTCCAAGTCCCTCTCAGTTCTGAGGATCTCAATTACTGAAGACACAGTCACTTAGACACCCTGCAGGATGACAAGCTTCCTGAGGAGAGAGGCAACACAGAACCAAACTACTCCCAGTACATGGTCAGTCAACTAGAACTCCCTTGACTTTGTCTAAATACATGATACCTTCTTTGAGGAACCACTGTGCATTTTGGAGAAATGTGAAGGAACTCCTAATGGCAGTGAAAAACAACCTTTTCATCGTTTGTTTTTACTACTTGTGTGAGGGAACCTATGATGTCGCCATTAGCATTCTTTTTTTTTTTTTTTTGGTCTTTTTTTTCGGAGCTGGGGACCGAACCCAGGGCCTTGCGCTTCCTAGGCAAGCGCTCTACCACTGAGCTAAATCCCCAGCCCCTGCCATTAGCATTCTTGACAAAACAACAATAACAAAATAAAAGGCCCAGAAGTAAAACTCTGTTTCTTTGGTTTATCGGGAGAAAAACAACCAACCAACAGACCCCCCCAGAACAGAAACAACAACGAAAAGCCCCACATATTTGTTCTGTGTTGTTATTGTGTAATCCTATTATGACTTCCACAGCGACATACCTCTTTGTCTGCCTAGCAACCATGTTGCAGTATGTAAGCATGAGGGAGGATGGGAAGAAGGATTCATGGGGGAATAGAGTTGTATTTGCTGGATTCATGGTGGAGTCTGAGGCTCACAGAAGCTGGATCTGTTGAGGACAACAGCCAGTCGATGCCAAGGTAGATGCTGGTTTCCAACCTGGAGATCTCAGGCATTCTACCTACCTTTAAGTCACAGGATCTGGAGGAGTCTCTATGCCTGCTTCCCATACCCCCTCCCCTACCATGTCCACCCTGAGATCATTCAGTTTAAGGGATCCATCCATTTGGGTTGGCAGTACATCTGAAACCTGAAGTTTTCAAGTAGAGGCAATTTCTTGTTTGGGGAGCATATGGCAGTGTCTGGAGACACATTGGAGCACCCCAGTGAGGAAAACAAAGTGGGTATCACTGGGGATATCAAGGAGATTGAAGTGGGAATCACTGGGGATGTCAGAGATACTGCAGAACATCTGACACCCCACAGAATGGAACCCACAAGTCAATCGGGCATCAATGTGCAGTGGGTGGGAAACCCTGCCTGAGAATGAAGACTAGGCTATTACCCCAACACTGCATGCTGATAGAAAGCTCTGTCTCCTTTCTTAAGCCAGCAATGGGTATTTTGCCAACAGTTTTCCTTCTACTCAATAAGAGGTAAAGAGAGACAGGAAGGTCCAGTAGAAAGAGGTGACTGTTCAAGGTCTCCCTCATAAGCTGGCTAGAGAAGGAACAGCCTATATCCCCAACCCAAGCTGAGATATCTCCCCATGCTTCTGTCCCCCCTCACCAGCTCTGCTTGAAGCCTTTTCTGACTCAGTGATTCAATGAAATGAGATCTGGAATTACTCACCCTGACACAGACCTGCTTATCTCCCATTCTAGTACAAAGCTTGAAGCCATGCAGAGCGGACACTGGCAGCAAAGCTGCTTAGAGCTTTTGTCGGCAGAGCCAGACCCATGCCTCTCTCTGTCTCTGTCTCTGTGTCTCTCTCTGTCTTTCTCTCTATCTCTATCTCTCTGTGTGTCTCTGTGTCTCTGTGTCTCTGTCTCTCTCTGTCTCTCTCTGTCTCTCTGTCTCTCTGTCTCTCTCTCTCTCTCTCTCTCTCTCTCTCTCTCTCTCTCTCTGCCCCCACCCCCAACTAGAAATGAACTGACATAACCAAGGAAGCCCTCAAGTCTTCTTACCGCAGGAAAGTTGCTGAAAGTAAACAGATTCTTAGAATTGAATAGTTTGGTTTTTCCATTTTGATTTTTCATAGCTTGTTTTGTTGATATTCTGTTCAGTTTCTCAGCCTGTCATCATCGGAACACGGATGGCCAAGGAAACTTTCTAGGGACTGTTGCTCTGTTTTCAGGGTCTACCTCTTAATTAGAGCTTCTTTTAACCGTCATAGAGGCAGCCAGAGTGCTCAGAATTCAGGTTCAAAACTGCTTACAAGGGGCTGGGGATTTAGCTCAGTGGTAGAGCGCTTACCTAGGAAGCGCAAGGCCCTGGGTTCGGTCCCCAGCTCCGAAAAAAAAAGAACCAAAAACAAAAAAAAAAAAACAAAAAACAAACAAACAAAAAAAACTGCTTACAATCACGTAGACCCTGGAACTGCTCCAGTTTTTGTCAGGCAGAGTAATTCCTGTTGCATACTTATTTAAGGAGTGCATCTTGAACACAAACAGAAGAAGGAGAGCCTGGGACAAGACCAAGGTGGTTCCCTCCCCTGGCTGCTTGCAGTCTGGCTGGGAAACTAAATGAACAAATAGCCCTTCTCTCCTCAGAAGCATCCCTCCAACTCACAGGGGGGTCCTAGCACTAATCTTAGTGTTTACCTCCAATACTCTTGTCTTTTTGTCAATTGGCTACTTAGTATTCGGCCTCAAGACCTGATGCTTCTTCCTTCCAAATATCTCTAAAATGTCCGCAGGTAATGAGGATGATTGGTAAGTGTGTCTCGGGTCTCCCATTTCTTCTCCAGATGGTTACAAATGTAAGACATCCTGGAAGGAGAGTAGCTTCTGCCCGAGAGTAGCTAGCCAGGTGCTTACACAGTACTCTTGATGCAACCTTAGTTGTGTTACTTGCTGAGGCCTTGAGTAGTTCTCTTAGCCTTTTGTCATCTGTTGTAAAACTGAAGCGTCATGAAAGGTTGGGTATGGCTCAGTGGTACAATACTTGCTTGGATGTGCAAGGCTCTGGATTTCATATCTACCCATTCAAATTTTAAAAAGATGTTATGCCATAAAGCATTTGCAGCAAGCAACATATGACAACTGTCTGATACAGTGGTAGCTCAAGGGTCAGGCACTAAGAAGTTTGTGTTACAGAAGACCTCAACATCCAAGGGATACACGCATATCTTCCCAAGGGTCCAGATTACAGCAAGTAAGCAGGCAAGAATCTGATCTGCCACTCTAAACAAGACACCTTAATGCTCTTAGGATGTTTACTATAAGAAACTCAAGGAGCTGGTAATAACTATTTCCGAATGGGTTCAAGAACTCTGTTCTTAGAAAAGATAGAATTCAAACGGAATTTTGAAGAGAGGTTAAGATAGTCCAGGCATCCTCTTCCAGCAAACTGTATTGGACCTTTCTAGAAGAATCAATGATGTGGCTTTAAGGGCAATGGAAGTGAGAGCCTCTGGGAAAGCCATACTGCTGTGGAATGGAGGAATGGGACTTCAGGTATGAACTTAGGATGGGGGATGGGGAATGAGGAGGTGGGTGGCTTTATTATCAGAGTTAATTGGAAAGATAATATCAATCTCTAAATGGCTTTAAATGCCCAGTAAAAGGGACTGTTTTTCTCTCCGAAAACTACAGGGAGCTGTCAAGGGCTGTGAGAGGATGGTTTATGCACATCACATCCCTGCTGCTCAGTTGCTAAGTCTGGTCAAGGAGAGAAACAGTTGAAGGAATGACAAACAGACGTGAAGTGTGAGATGTTAAAAACACAAGAAAAGAATTGTTTAAGCGAAGCCCTTATAAGAGCAAGAGGCATGACCTGGAAGGTCCCTTCACCACTACAGTCCCACATCAGGTGGTCGTGTCTTGCAAAGTGCAGGTTCCCTTCTCTGAATGGTGCCGCCTGTGAAAGGCCCAGGGGTAGTGGTGCCATTCAGCACTTCAAAACTGGTGGTGGAAATGATAAGTTGTAGAGAGCTGTGGACATAGCATATATTTGGGAGAAAAAGTACAGAGGATGGCAGGCCCACTACAAGATTTTTGCCACAGCTCGTTGGAGAAACGGTAAGGCTGGAAGAACGGCAGGAAGGAAGGATGTGGAAGAGGAAGATAGAGCAGAAACAGAAAAAAAAACAAGGCACTGGAGACTTGCCTGAGGTGAGGCTGGTAACAGACGAGGACTGGGGGTCAAAGCCTGACAAAGATGTGATGGGGTACACGGAAGCGTGATGATGCTAAGACCTGTCTACTCAGGAAGAAAAAGGATGAGCTCAAATCACATGGGCACCATGCGGGTAATAATTCACTTAATATTTGTGGAAAGGATGGATGGATGAGTTCTTGACAGTAAATGGGACTTAGCAACTCAGTCTTATCAGGGAATGACAGGAACTTACAAACCACCAGCTCTTTCCTTCCGGATGTGAGCAAACATAGGTAAAGGGGTAACTTACAGCTTTTGATCCCATTGCTTCCAGGTGATAGATTTAAGGCATAAAACCAAATCTCCGGACTCCCCGGCTAGTTCCTTTCCAGTATGTGATATGGTTATTTTCTTCAATTCTTAAAAAGAACTTCAGAGGAAATGGTATGCATGAATATCATATACCACTTGTAATTTATTTTTTTAACTAAAAGCTACATTGAGAATTTCATTTCCGTTTTGCCGATTAAAATAGGAATTTTGAAAGTCATGCATATTGATTGAGGCATCCTTGGCTTTGGGGCCAAATTGTTCCAATAACTGTTATCTTCTGTAATCCTCTTTCCCCAGACATTTCTCTCCGGCCCACCCAGATCCAAGAGTCCTGGTCTGGTGAACTGTACGGTAGAACCTATCACTGTTCAAGCCTGGGATGGCTCTGAGCACAGTCTGTCATTTGCGAAAGTTCATATGACTTAAATAACTATTCACATAGTTATTTCTAGTAGATATGGCTTTAAACTTCCTTAAATCACATGGAAAAATAATCCTGAGATGTGTCCCCACTTGGTGTTTATTGAGTGGCTTCTGGAGCCCTTCACCGTTCTTGCTGTTGCAATGGATAATAGAAAAGATTTAGTCATTCCTCTGCAGGGTTCCCATCCTAGTTGAGGATAAATGCTTTTTAAAAAACAAAGTAACAATACAGTTCATGGGTAAGGCCTGTTTCTTTCCCCTGGAAACCCTCGGGCATTGAACAGTTGGGTGAAGGCAGCCTCAGAAAGCTGTGATTCTCATTCCCAGCGGGCACATGAGTGGGTGTGCCTCCTTCATTGGAGCCTATAGTCGTTAGTCTCTGAGGACCCAGAACATTCCTTCCCACTTTCTTTTTGTCCCACGGGGAAAGGCATGTGATGGACAGTGAAGCAACATCTTAAATTTGAGGTTTCAAGATGGCAGAATACCGAAGGAACTGCAGCAAAGTCTTAACTCCCAGCATGGACAGACCGATCCAGAGCCTTCTCCCAATTCTTTTTTTTTTTTTTTTCTCCTTTCCAACTTGTCTTCTGCCCTAAGCTAGCTGTTAAAAGCTTGACTGGCTCTTAACTTGGGCAATGTGCTTTACTAACTGCAACAGCAAATAGGTAGTGAGTCTTCGCTCTGTGCCAGGCACGGCTATGACTAATTTATGTGCATTACCTTGCTGTATGGTGGCAGCAGACAGGGGATCTTGGTTCTGGCATTCAGTGCCTGTCGCACGCTGGGACAGTTCTGCTGCTTGGGGAACTGGATGAGGAAGAGACAACCAAACAAGTTTCAGGTTGGAGTAGAGATCAGGATGATCATCAGAAAAGGAATGACACAATTCCTAAGAAGATGTAAACATATGCTTTCTTAGATTTAACAATCTAAACTCTAGGAATCCTTGCTATAGCAATAGTAGCAAAGACCATGTAAGGTTTCATGCACAAGGCTGACTGTGACACTGTCACCTGTACAACCAAACACATCAAATCAGGATGAATGTCTATCAACAGTAAAGCAAGGGGCAAGATATCTAATCGATAGAACGTTAGACTTCAAAATTAGATATGGAATTGGAATTGTTTTCACAAAATACTTTAAAATTAAAAAAAAATACATGTGGGGGCTCGAAAGGCAGCTAGAAGCCCTTCCTGGAAAGGCAGCTAGAAGCATTTACTGTTCTCACAAAGGACGCAGGTTTGGTTTCCAGAACCCATAGCTCACAGTCAACTGTAACCCTAATTACAGAGGTCCCAATGCCCTCATTTGGCCCCAAGGTCACCTGCTTGCTTCTGGAACACATAGATAGACTCAAGACATACACACCGTGTGAAAGAAATTAGTAAGTAGATCCTTAAAATAAAAGTATATGTTCGTATTTACTATAAATACTGGCATGCAATATACACAACGATGTGTTTAACTTAGGGAGGTGCCTTTTCTGTTGTTGGAGGTTTTTTGAAACATTCTCTTAGTGCACTGTCTCCAGGCTAGGCTTGAGCTTCTGAGCCTCCTGCTTCATCAACTCCAAGCAAAGTATCTTGATTGACAAATGATAACAGAATGGAGGGAAAAGTCAGGTGATATTTAATCTCTTGTTTTTAAAAATGGGGGTAGTTTCTAATCTATAATTGCCCTTTCTCAAAGGTGAGCTATTTAAATGATTCCTTAAATGCTTGCTATTTGAGGAAGACGGTACTGGCTGGACGATCTTTGTCTTCTGATGACCTAACTCCAGGGCGATGAGTCAGAAAATCAGTGCTTAGGAGACACCTCAGAGAGAAAGTGGCCATAGCTAAAGTTGTCTGACAAGGAATAAAAGGACAATATCTACGCAGGCATGGAGCAGGAGAGCTCTACAAGAGAAAGCCATCAGTGAGAATGCTATCTTAGCATTTGTCTTACTTTAATTTCATTCCTACGCCCAATTTTAGGTGCTCTTCCAAACTGTCCAATTCGTACAAATTTATTCATACACAAATATTTTTGAAATGTCAACTGAGCAGACCACTCGTATGCTGTTTTAAACTCCTTCTAGTTAACAGACCCACCCTCAGTCCTCACAAATGCCTACTTTTACCTGACCCTTACTTTTTCACCTGTGACTTGACTGGACTGCCTTGCCTGCAACTAACCAACTTCTATTCGAATTCACACTTTTCACTTTTCTCCCTTGCCTGGGATTCCTATATTCTGTCTGCTTGGTGGGTCCTACTCAGCCTTTAAGGCTGCCCTCAAACACTTCCTTTTCTAGATATTTGCTTACCAGTTAAGCTCTCTTCTGAGCTCCAAAGCACTCCGTTAGGTTGGGCAGGAGGAAATGCAGTGCCACTGGCCTCCCCAGAGGGCACTGAAGGTGTTATCTGCCATTGCCTGTATCCTCTGTGTCACAGTAGGCCCACAAGAGATGCTCACAAGTGGGGCATAGAATATATAGATTATGAATTCCGGCGTATCAAACACTTCTTTGGACAAGAATTTCTCTCCCTGTAACACATGTTTCTACTGATTGAATATCTATGAGAGTAGTCTGCTCCAAATGATTACTACCCCAACCACAAACATGCCCCAAGATCATCCCATGGATTGGTTGTTCTGGGCTGCGCTGACTCCTAGAGGGTCCCTGAAGCCTGTTCAAACTCCAAAGGGCTGGCCCTAACTGGGTTCTGTGCTGAGCCTGTGACAGAGCTAGTAGCCAGATTAGCAAAGAAATGCCAGCACTCGGTGTTCTCAAGGTAAAAGGCTGAGCCTGCCCTGGAGCCACTGGCTCGTTGATAGTACACTGATCATGTAAGAGTCCTTGGCCTGGCCTGGCACAGTCAGGAACTAATCACCGGCCATAGCATTTCTCCCAGGCTAATTGATATGTTTCTGTCCTCTGATGGACAGGGGTCAGCACATCTCTGTCTATACCTAGGCCTTCCCCACGCCAGGCTTACAGAAGCAAGTCTCTCTGAGTAGAGCAACACAGGCATGCTCGAAGTTGTCTAGCATCCTGTCCCCATTTCTTCTCATCTTTTCAAACTTATCTCTTTCCTATCCTAGTTTTCTCTCTGGAAGCTTCGGCTTTCTTCATTCTAGCCTGCCTGCCTGCCTTCCCTCCTTTCTTCTGTCCCTCCCCTCCTATTTCTATCTGCCCTTCTTCCTTCTCTCCCCCTGGCCTTATGTTCAGTCTTCCTGTCTCTGATACTTTCTGAATCTCATGCCTATAGGACTTCCTGGCACTCCCACCCTGATGCCAACATTTCCTTCCACACCATTTGAGAATATCCCCCTTTGCTTTCCTGCCCATGGGATTGGACAGAAGTCAGATGGATTTTTGTATCTTCTGACACTTCTCCCTTCCTCTAAGCGTCTGAGCAAAGAGTGTAGTGTTTCCAGGTCTTGTCAAAGCAGTTTCAGGCCCAGTCCTGTCCAACCTTTGCCACATTCCCTTCCCAATGGCTAAGCTGACCTCTGCTAATGCACAGAGCACAGATCCAGGACCATGGCCAAAGTCAGTAGGGGGTTGGCTCAGGGATGCCCTCATGCTGAGTCTGGCAACCCAAAGTTTACAAGTTGTCTTCTTGCCCTTTTGCCCATCTCCTGAAACTGGCAGGGTCACTCTGTTTACTCAAGCCACCCATGAGTGACCATGGATTTACCTTCATGACGATGTAAGGTGAGAAACTTGATGCAAGTGTAGCCAGTAGATTTATTCTTTCTTTTCAAACACAAAAGTTTGTACATGGCAGGCAAGCCTCTCCCCATTGAGGCTGGCGTATTTGTTAGCCATCTTGCTTTCTTATATAGAATGAGACAGAGGGCTCCACTGAGTGTCCTGTTGCCGGGGCCACAACTGCAATGTGGATGAAGTAGTTTCTTCATTCACACATCCAACAATACTTACCAGACCATCATTTACGCTCATGAAAATAACACTCCCGGTGTCCAGTGTTTAAAAGGAGATGATATGCAACACAGAGGACTGTGACAAATGTCTGAGATAATTAAGGAAGAATCAGGGAAGTGACATAGGGTCTGGTCATGTCCAATGAAAAGATACACAGAGCAGCATCTAGTTGAACTGAACCTTAAGCTTTTATACAAACAAGCAAATAGACAGACGCCTCAACCAACCATTTATGTGTTTGCAGGGGAGAACTGGCTTTACTACAAAAATAAGTAGCAAATGACTTCCAAAATTATCTGTGTGACCAAAAGTGTTGGTCAGAGTCAACCACATTGCAGAACTTCGCTGACATTTTAGATCAAAGTAGAAATGTCCTGGACTCTAGGGATGGCTCAGTGGTTGAGTGTGAGCACTGCTCTTATATAGGACTGGTGTTCAATTCCCAGCATCTACAACAGAGGCTCACAACCACCACTAACTCCAGCTCCAGGGGACCTAACACCATCTTCTGGATACTATAGGGTACTCCCACACACAGCCTACTGATTCCAGTTGCTATTGCTTGTACGTGCATGTGTTTAGGGATGAGCAGTTAGGATCAAACAACCTATCATGGTGCTCACCCCTGAAGAAAACCGATTCTCCTTCCCTCCCCAGCCACTGATGGTTTGTAACTTTTTATTCTTTGAGTAGAGCCATGTCAAGTTCCCCCCATCTATGTGGAAATATCAGTTGGTATAGTCATTTCTGCAGCTGACATGTGGGCAGCCATATTGCTGAAGCTTTATGGATGCAGCAAGCCTGCCATGTCTAGAAGAAGCTAGTACACAGGGGAAGTTCTGGGCCTCTGGCCCTTATACGTTTTCTGCCTCCTCTTCCAACTTGTTTCCTGAGCCTTGGGAATAGGCGTTGTGTTGTAGATGTACCAATTAGAGTTGAATATTCCAGGGATATTTATTTTCTACATGTTGAGCAGTTGTGAATCTCTGTAGCACTCCTGTCTGTTGCATAAAGAAATTTTTTTGATGAGGGGTGAAAGATATACGTATCTGTGGGTATAAGGCTAAGTATAATTATATATTTATGTCTATAATATATTTATAGTTAAAGGCTATATTGACTTAGGAAAATGATATTATGTGACTTTTTCCACATTCTTTGCTAGATTTACCATGCTTTGTGATTCTTTGCTAGGTTTACCATGCAAGTTCCTCCTATTGAGAAGTCCTTAAAATGTATTGGGAGAATTAATATGATGACGACCATCCTAACAAAAGCAACTTGAAGATTAAATGCAATCCTAGATGAAATTCTCATAAAATTATTCACAGGGATAAAAATATAAGATTCACATCAAAACACACACACACACACACACACACACACACACACACACACACACACACACACACAACCAGATAGCCACAATCCTGAGACAAAAGAAAAATCCTAGGATTACCATATCAGATTTCAAGTTATATTACAGATTCTTTGGTAATAAAAACAGCATGGTCTTGGCAAAAAGACAGATGTGTAGATCAGCGAAAACAGAACAAAGACCCAAACTCAATCTCACAGAATTGCAGCCATCTGACGTTGGATAAAGGCAGCAAACATACAGCCAGGGGAAAGGTTAGCATCTTCAGCCAATGGTGCTGGGGAAACTGGATGTCTACATGTGGAAGAACAAAATTAGACCCATAGCAATCACCACGCACAAAAATCAACTCCAAACACATAAAACAACTCAATGTGAAACCTTAAATGTGCAAACTTAAAGACGAAAGCCTAGAGAGGACCCTAAGAGACATCAGCCCAAGATACGACTTTCTGAATAGGACTCCATTTTCTCAGAAATTAAGGCCAAAAACTGGCAAATGGGACTTCATAAAAATCAGAAAGATAAATATCAATTGAATGTAGAGGAAGGCTGAGTGTGGATGAGAGTCTTTGCCAGCTCTCCATCTGAGAGGGGATTACTATGCAGACTATACAAAGAATTCGAAACACACACACACACACACACACACACACACACACACACACACACACACACACACACAGTGTCTTAGTTAGGATTTTACTGCTGTGAACAGGCATCATGACCAAGGCAAGTCTTATGAAGGACAACATTTAATTGGGGCTGGCTTACAGGTTCAGAGGTTCAGTCCATTATCATCAAGGTGGGAACATGGCAGCATCCAGGCAGACATGGTACAGGAGGAGCTCAGTTTCTACATCTTCATCTGAAGGCTGCTAGCAGAATACTGGCTTCCAGGCAGTTAGGATAAGGGTCTTAAAGCTCACACCTACAGTGACACACATACTCCAAGACGGCCATACCTTCTAATAGTCACACACACACACACACACACACACACACACACACACACACACACACACATCAAGAAGACAAATAACCCAATTTTAAAAACTATTACGGAACCAAACAGAATTCTCAAAAAAGGTAAAAATAGCTATCACTAAGATATCTTTAAGTAGCTTCTATCTTTAGCAATCAAGGAAATGTAAATTAAACTGCTTTGAGTTTTTTTTTGTATGGTAGCCAGAATGGCAAAGGTCAAGAGAAGAACTGACGACAAATGCTTGTGAACTCTCATCCACTACTGGTAGGGACTGCAAACTATTGCAGTCATAGTCAAATCAGTGTGGAGAATGTTCAAGAAGATAAAGGTCTGCCAACTGACCCAGCTATACCCCTTGGCGTCTGCTCATAAGACTCTATCCTATTGAGGAGATCCTGCTCACCCATGTTCGTTGCGGCTGGCTTCACAGTAGTGAGGAAACAGAAGCAGCCTAGATAGCTATCAACCAATGAGCACATGATGAAAATGTGGAACACACACACACACACACACACACACACACACACACACACACACACAGTGGAATTCTATTCAGCTATAAATAAAAACGAAACCATAAAACTTTCAGGTAAATGGATCAGATTACAAAATGCAGTGAGCGAGGTAACGCAGACCTAGAAAGACTAATGGTATATGTCAGCTCTCACTTATGGATCCCAGCTCTGAATCTTTAGATGAACATGGACATGTGTTAGGCAATCTGTAAGCCCTAGTTCAAGGTTAAACAGTCTAAAGACAAAGGGAGAAAGGCATGAGGACTTAGAAGCAGAAGCCTGAGTTGTTCTGATTTTAATGTGTTGTTTTAAGTAAACTCCTCTCTGGGCTCTTAGTGATATCCCATCATCACATCCTTTTAATTGTGCTTGACTCTGGTCTTTCTGGACAATGACCTGTGTATGCCTTCTGCCACGCTTGGCATGAGGTCTTCTGTGTACTGCAGATCAATGGCTCTTGAACTCACAGAGACCCACCTGCCTCTGCTTCCCAAGCACTGGGATTAAACACATGTGCCACCACTGCTTAAAGTCATGATCTTTAGAGAAGGGAAAGATGGGAAGTATTTTCACACATTTTAAATAAGGAATAAGAAAATATTCAAGTACTGTATCTTTTTAAAAATTTTTTGTTACTTAATTTTAATTCCTTGGTTAAAGGGATAGTTTTTCTCAATTAAAACATAGTGCTACTGAGAACACAGTTTACTTTAACATGCATTTATCAAATGTCTCCATCTCATTCTTTTGTTAATATTTTTCATTTGATTTTTTTATTTATATTTCAAATATTATCCCCTTTCCCAGTTTCCCCTTCAGAAACCCGCTATCTCCCCCTGATTCTATGAGGGTGCTAACTCGCCCACTCCCTTCCACTTCCCTACCCTGACATTCCACTACACGGGGGCATCAAGCCTTCACAGGACCAAGGGACTCTCATATTATTGATGTCCAACAAGGCCATCCTCTGCTACATATGTGGCTGGAGCCGTAGGTCCAGCCCTGTGTATTCTTGGGATGGTGGTTTATTTCTTGGGGGGTCTGGTTGGCTGATATTGTTGTTCTTATGGGGTTGCAAACCCCATCAGCTCCTTCAGTCCTTTCTCTAACTCTTTCATTAGGGACCCTCAGTTCTCAGTTCAATGGTTGGCTGCTAGCATCCGCCTCTGTATTTGTCAGGTTCTGGCAGAGCCTCTCAGGAGACAGCTATATCAGGCTCCTTGGCATCCACAACAGTTTCTGGGTTTGGCGGCTGTGCATGGGATGGATCCCCAGGTGGGGCACTCTCTGGATGGCCTTTCCTTCAATTTCTGATCAACAATTTGTCTCTGTATTTCCTCCAGTGAGAAATTTGTTCCCTCTTCTAAGAAGGACTGAAGTATCCACACTTTGGTCTTCCTTCTTAAGAAGCTTCATGTGGTCTGGGAATTGTATCTTGTATTATTCTGAGCTTTCAGCTAATATCCGCTTATCAGTGAGTACATACCAAATATATTCTGTTGTGATTGGGTTACCTCACTGGGGATGTTTTCTAGTTCCATGTATTTGCCTATGAATTTCATGAAGTCATTGTTTTTGATAGTTGAGTAGTACTCTATTGTATAAATATACCACATTTTCTGTATCCATTTTTTTTTTTGTTCAAGGACATCTGGGTTCTTTCTAGCTTCTGGCTATTATAAATAAAGCTGCTATTGATGATTTTCACTATTTTTAGGTATGGACCTTGAATTCTTATCTTTTCAAGACTTTTACCATGAAGGGGTGTTAAATTTTGTCAAATGTTTTCTCAGCATCTAATGATTTGATTTTGTTTATAAAGTGGATTACACTGATGGATTTCAGTATATCGAACCATCCTGGCATCCCTGAGATGAAACCTACTTGATCATCATGGATGATTATTTTGATGTCTTCTTTGATTCAGTTTTCCAGAATTTCATTGAGTATTTTGGCATCCATATGGGAAATTGGTCTGAAGTTCTCTTTCTTTGTTGGGTCTTTGTGTGGTTTAGGTATAAGCATAATTGTGGCTTCATAGGAGGAATCGGGTAGTGTTCCTTCTTTTCTATTTTTGTGGAATAGTTTGCAGAGTATTGGCATCTGATCTTCTATGAAGGTCTGATAGAATTCTGTACTAAATCCATCTGGTCCTGGAGTTTTTTTGGTTTACTCCTCTTGAGTATATTTGCTTCTTTTTGTTCTAGAGATTTCAGGAGTGCTGTCAAGCTGCTAGTGTATGTTCTCTTCAGTTTCTTTTTGGAGGCACTCAGAGCTATAAGTTTTCCTCTAAGCACTGCTTTCATTGTGTCCCATAAGTTTGGGTATGCTGTGCCTTTATTTTCATTAAATTCAAAAAAGTCTTTAATTTCTCTCTTTATTTCTTCCTTGCCCAACTTATCATTGAGTAGAGCATTGTTCAGCTTTCCTCTGTATGTGGGATTTCTGTTGTTTTTGTTTGTTTGTTTGCTCGCGTGCTTTTGTTATTGAAGACCAGCCTTAGCTCTAGTGATCTGATAGGATGCATGGGATTATTTCAGTCTTCTTGTATCTGTTGAGGCCTGCTTTGTGACTGATTATATGCTCAGTTTTGGAGAAGGTACCATGAGGTGCTGAGAAGAAGGTATATTCTTTCGTTTTTGGATGTAATGTTCTATAGACATCTGTTAAATACAACTAGTTCATAACTGCTGTTAGTTTCACTGTGTTTCTCTTTAGTTTCTGTTTCAACGATATGTCCTTTGAGGTGTTAAAGACTTCCACTATTAATGTGTGAGGTGCAATGTGTGCTTTGAGCTTTAGGAAAGTTTCTTTTGTGAATGTGGGTGCCCTTGCATTTGGGGCATAGATATTCAAAATTGAGAGTTCATCTTGGTGTAGTTTTCCTTTGATGAGTAGGAAAGGTCCTTCCTTATCTTTTTTTGATAACTTTTGGTTGAATGTCTATTTTATCTGATACGAGAATGGCTACTCTGGCTTGTTTCTTGGGACTCTTTGCTTGGAAAAATTGTTCCCAGCCTTTTACTCTAAGGAAGTGTCTGTCTTTGTTACTGAGGTATGTTTCCTGTATGCAGCAAAATGCTGGGTCCTGTTTACATATCGAGTCTGTTAGTTTATGTCATTTTATTGGAGAAGTAAGTCCATTGATGTTGAATGATATTAAGGAATAGTGATTTTTGTTTCCTTTTATTTTTGTTGTTAGAGGTGAAATTATGTGTGGCTATCTTCTTTTGGGTTGGTTGAAAGAATATTACTCTTTTGCTTTTTCTAGGGTGTAGTTTCTCTCCTATTGGAGTTTTTCATCTATTAATCCTTTGTAGGGCTAGATTCATGGAAAGATATTGTGTAAATTTGGTTTTGCCATGGGAAAATCTTGGTTTCTTCATCTATGCTAACTGAGAGTTTTGCTGGATACAGCAATCTGGGCTGGGGTTTGTGTTCTCTTGAGTCTGTATGACATCTGTCCAGGATCTTCTAGCTTTCATAATCTCTATTGAAAAGTCTAGTGTAGTTCTGATATGTTACTTGATCTTTTTCCCTTACTGCTTTTAATATTCTTTGTTTTGTGAATTTGGTTTTTTGAATATTATGTGATTGGAGGAATTTCTTTTCTGATCCAATGTATTTGGAATTCTGTAGGCTTCTTGTATGATTATGGGCATCTCTTTCTTTAGGTTAGGGAAGTTTTCTTCTATAATTTTGTTGAAGATATTTACTGGCCCCTTAAGTCGGGAATCTTCTATACCTATTATCCTTAGGTTTGATCTTCTCATTGTGCCTGGAATTTCCTGGATGGGTTAGGAGCTTTTTGCGTTTAACATTTTCTTTGATGGTTATGTCAATGTTTTCTATGGTATCTTCTGCCCCTGAGATTCTCTCTTCTCTGTCTTGTATTCTGTTGGTGATGCTTGTGTCTATGACTCCTGATCTCTTTCCTAGGTTTTCTATCTCTAGGGTTGTCTCCCTTTGTGATTTCCTTATTGTTCTCTTTCCATTTTTAAATCCTGGATGGTTTTGGCCAATTTCTTCACCTGTTTGTGTTTTCCTGTAATTTCCTCTTTAAGGGCTTCTACCTGTTTACCTGTGCTGTCCTATATTTCTTTAAGGGAGTTATGCCCTTCTTAAAGTTCTCTAACGTCATCATGAGATGTGATTTTAAATCCAAATCTTGATCTTCTGGTGCGTTGGGGTATCCAGGACTGGCTGTGATGGGAGAACTGGCTTCTGATGATGCTACGTGTCCTTCGTTTCTGTTGTTTAGGTTCTTGTACTCGTTCCTTGCCATCTGGTTATCTCTGGTGTTAGCTGATCTTGCTGTCTCTGACAGTGGCTTGACCCTCCTGTAAGCATGTGTGTTAGCACTCCTGGGAGACTAGCTCTCTCTTGGCAAGATTTGGGTACAGAGAACTGTTATACTTTGTCAGTTCTGAGCGCAGACACAAACCAGAAGGATCTTGCCCCATACTGCTCCTCCATTCCTGTAACCTGAGGACTCCAGGTGGGTCCCTCTGAGCAGAAGTGGCAGTCTCACCTGTGCTCTCAGATATGTCAGCACTTCTGGGAGACCAGCTCTCTCCTGTCCACATCTGAGTACATAGAGCTGTGGCAAAGGGTCAGCTCCAGGCTCAGATGGAAACCCAAGTACTGTACCTTTTAATAACCACATCTTCCCAAGCCTCTGCTTGGAAAAGATCAAGTAGAAGACTTATGTGATTACAATGGTAAAAACTCAAACAGTAACAAATAAGAATCTATATAGGTTCTGAAATAGTAAGGTGCTCCAATTGAGTGTTTAATTTTATTAACAGGGAGACTGAAGCCCAGAGTGCCAGTGGCTTGGTCAGGTTTACATAGCAATAAGTGACACAGCCGAGACTCAATGTTGATCAATGTATGATTTCTGTTATTGTAATAAAATACCCAAGGCTGGAGAAATTTATACAAAGAATATGTTAACTTGACTCATTGGTCTAGCAGCTCAATGGTATAGCATTGGTGTCCAGTTGCTTTGGCCATGCCTCATCACAGATGGCAGCAGAATGGCAGAAGTTTATGTGAGAGGGAGAGATAGTCTGGTTAGTAGTCTGGCTAGAGAGAAACTCAGTGACTTAGAGATCAGGATCAAAGTTTTTGTTTTTTAAGAGTTATTTTATTTTTATGAATATGTATGTATATGTGGGTATAGGTGTATATGATGTATATGTATGTGTACATGTATGTGCTTGTAAGTGTTGGTGCCTGCAAGGATCAGAAGAAGGAGTTTTCCTAGAACTGGAAATGCATGGTGTTGTGAGCTGCCTAAATGGATGCTGGCAACTAAAACTTGGATTATCTGACAGAGCAGCAAGTACTCTGAAACACTTGAGTGATCTTGGCAGCCCTTAGGGTCAAGATTTTATACTAACTCCTTTTCATGAGAACTAACTCAGCATCCTGTCTGAATGGTGGACTGGCTGGTTTATGTGTCAACTTGACACAAGTTGGAGTTATATCACAGAGAAAGAAGTCTCCCTTGAGGAAATGCCTCTATGAGACTCAGCTGTAAGGCATTTTCTCAATTAGTGATAAGGTGGAAGGGCCCATTGTAAGTGGTACCATTCCTGGGCTGGTAGTCCTGGGTTCTATAAGAAAGCAAGTTGAGCAAGCCAGGGGATGCAAGCCAGTAAGAAACATTCCTCCATGGCTTCTGCATCCACTCCTGCCTCCAACTTCCTACCCTGAGTGAATTCCTGTCCTGACTTCCTTTGGTGATGAACAGCAATGTGAAAGCATAAGCTGAATGAATCCTCTCCCCACCCCCCAAGCTGCTTTTTGGTCATGATGTTTTGTGCAGGAATAGAAACTCAGACTAAAACAAATGGCCTTAACTCTTCCCAAAAACAGCACATCAAAATCCCTAGACAAAAGTCCAACCTCCATCTTGAGTCATTAAGAACTAAACCCAAAACCCTTGAATTCTTGAGTGATGACTCGTATCTGAATCATAGTAACTATCAACATTCTTTAAGATGGGTGCCTGAGACTTCACCCAGTGGGTGTCTCACTGGTCCAAATCATTATTATTTACACTAGTGGGGACAATCGGGGTGGGATCTGCTATCAATTTTGAGATATAACAAATCATCTTGTGTGATTGTTTGAATGAAAATGGCATCAAATAGGCTCATATGTTTAAATTTGATTTTCCAATTGGTGGAAGTGTTTGGGAAGGATGGGGGGTAGCCTTTTTTGAAGGAGGTGTGTCTCCAAGAGTAGGCTCTGAGGTTTCAAAAGACTCACATAATTCCCAGTGTGCTCTCTCACTCTCTCTTGCTTATAGACTAAGTTATTCACTCTCAGCTGCTGCTCTAGGTATTCCTGCTACCACACTTTTGCTCAAACATCATAGACTCTAAACCTCTGAAACCATGAGCCCGATTAAACACTTTCTTAAAAAATAAGCTGCCTTGGTCATGGTGTTTTATCACAGCAAAAAAAAAGCAATTAATGTGTCTTAGTCTCTGTTAAGAAGAAGTGATGGGGCATGATAAAGACACAAGAGGGAATGGAGTAAAGATACTTAATTTTTGACAGAAGGTACCTTCCTGTTTAAACACAAGCATTCAATATGCACAGAAGTTCTTTTTCCTAACCCTCAGGAAAGAAAGATGTTCCTTTAGCAATCAAATAACATGACTGAGACCAGGAAGGGCAAATGAACAATCATCATCATTGTAAATCTATACCCGAGACAGAATTTTCCAGAGGAAAATGCTGCGACCTCTCCTAGTCTCTTCTTATTTTAAATGCTATTTACTCTTGGTTCCATTTATGTAGGTAGAGCTAATAAAGATACATGTCTTTTAACCACTGGATTCAATGTACCTGTTTTTGACCCTGATGATTTATTTTTTACACACATGACGTTAATTCCTTTAAAGTTCCTGTTCCTACTCTATGTCGGAGGCACAGAATGTCTACTTGCAGTCTATGGGCATAGTGTCCAATTATCAATGCATTCCCCACCAGAATGGACTTAGCACCTTCTGGAAGAGATTTGCCTTCACATTGGTTAGCCACTCCCTAGACATGGCCTCTTTAAAACTTGCTTTCTAGTAACTTGTGGGTGTGCCCATACAGTTCTCTGTATCACAGCCCTTTGGAGTCATAGCTACCCTTGAGATACCTACTTTCTAACTTCCAGGTCAAATTCTTCCCCCTTAGAACCTTCTTTAATCACTTTCTATGAAGACTAAAATTTACTTCCTGTGAAAGTCCTGGGAGTGCTTTGCTGATCACCTCCTCGGAGACTTAGAACAATGTATTCTAATTATTTACTAACATCTTTGCCTTATCTGGACTATTTTTGCCTCAATGACCCTGAAGCTTTCTCAAGGGAATAGTAAATGATTTATATGGTGATTGATTTGAGGTTTTTCCCCTAACAACTCACCTGCACCAAAGAATGGCTTTAAGTTTGCATATTTTAACATACTTTACATTTTTATAGAGGAAAGGAATTCATACCTAATTCACTGCAAACCATTTTATTGTGTTTTGCAGATAATACACTTTTACAGCTTAAATGTTGCTACAGCCCTAAACCAAACAGGTTTTTAAGTGAGCAGGAAATACCACTGAGTGTGAAAATACTTGTCTAGCACTCATAAGACCCTGCACTCTATAAAATAAAACAAATACAAATTGTTCTGTCGATGCTAATTGCTCAATGGAATGCCCTCATTGTCTCTATTGTGTCTCCGTGTCACTTAAAAAAAAAAGTATATAGGCTCTCTCTGTCCTGGAACTCAGTATGTAGACCAGGCTAGCTTCAAACTTACCTCCCAAGCGCTGGGTTAAAAAGCAGATGCCACCATGCCCAGCTATCTGTGTCACATTCTTATAATTTTGTCAATACTTCCCACATTCCTGTTATTGTTACATGTGTGAATGATGTTTACTTGGTGGTCTTTGATGTTCCTACTGTAAGTTTCTGGGATGTCATGGGTTCTCATTTTAGAAGCAGCTAAGCCACCCGAGGAGTGTGGGGTGTGATCTATCTGCTCCAACAACCAGTTGCCTCCCCCCACCTCTCTCCCGCTTCTTGGGTCTCCCTTTTATCTGAGACAGGCAAGACCAAAATTATGCCAACTAATAGCCCCACACTGGTCCACCTGAGCCCAAGTAAAAGGAAGAAACACACGCTTCTCACTTTAAATCCAAAGTTAGAAATGATCTGTTTAAAGGGGAAAGCATGTCGAAGGTTGACATAGGTTCAAAACTAGGCTCCTTATACAAAATAGCCACTTGAATGCAAAGAAAACTGCCTAGAAGTGCAACCCCAACCAGCACATGAGTGATAACATAGTTTAACATCCTTATTGATGGGCACCAAGGCAGTGCTAGTGGTTTAGGTAGGCAATCAAAGCAGCCACAGCATTACTTAAAACCAGAGCTCTCTTCAATTCTGCAAATGCTGAAAGAGGGAAGGAAGCTGCAGAAGAAAATGTAACAGGTTTGTTCTCAAGACTTGAAGAAAGAAAACCATCTCTGTAACAAAGAAGGGCATTGGGAAGCAAGCAAGTCTTACTGCAGGAGCCATAGAAGAGGTGTAGATCAAGCCAAGAAAGCCAGTGGACGCTCAGTAGACTAAGCAGCTTGGTCTTGGAACAAGGTCCATCTAGAGCATTCAGAGCTACAGTGGCTGGCTTCAAAGGTTCAAAGTCAGACTGATTTTCCCCGGGGGCAATGCTGCTGATAACTTGAAGTTCAAGGCAAAGTTCACTTAAAACACCTAGAGCCCTTATAGACTTAAATCAGCTCTACCCTGTGTGCTAAATGGAACTAATCCTGGGTGAGAGTACATCTGCTTCTAATGTGGCTTGCTGAGAATTAGACCCACTACTGTGACTACTACTACAAGGAGTAGATTTATTTATCTCAAATATTGTTGCTTATTAACAAAGAACATCAGAACCCCAAAAGCTCAGAAGGAGACTCACAGTGAGGTGAATCCCCACCCCCATGCATAACATCCACTCTGTCATACATTGAGACATTTAAATAATAACTTGGGCCTTATTATTTAAAAATATATATCAGACTATAGCTACCATAGATAAATGACTCATCTGGTGGGTGTGGCACAGTAAACTGAAGAATTTTTGGAAAGAGTTCATCTTTCTAGGTGCCATGAGAGACATTTGTGGCATTCTCATGGATTAAGAGAAGTTAGAAGGAGCTAGTCCCAGTGTATATGAGTGACTAAGAAGAGTTTCTGACTTCAGTGGAGGAAAGCCACAGATGTTGCAGAAACAACAGAGGAATAGAGTGGGGGGGGAGTCTGAGGAGACAGCAGAGTGGTACAATCTCACAATAAAACAAAGTTAAGACTTGCTTTTCTTCCCCCATTAATTTATTTTTTTATTTCCCAATGGTGGCTTCTCCCTACATAGCCCATCTTTTTCTCGGAGAAGGTTGCCCCTGAGTACTAACACACTCTACCACATTGCTGCAGGACTAGGCACTTCCTCTCCCACTGAAGCCAGACAAGGTGGCCCCATTCAGAGAACATGATCTATAGGCAGGCAAGAGAGTCAGGGACAGACCCTACTTCACTTTTCAGGGGACCCACATGAGGACCAAGCTGCACATCTACTACATGTGTTCGTGGGGTCTAAGTCCAGCCCTTTAATGCTTTTTGGTTGGTGGTTCTGTTTCTGGGAGCCCGCAAGGACCCAGGTTAGTTGACTCTGTTGGTCTTCTTGTGGAATCCCTATCCACTCCGGGTCCCTCAATTCTTCTCTTCCAGAAGACTCACCAAGTTTGACTGTGGGTCTCTATATCTGTTTCAGTCTGCTGCTGGATGGAGCTTCTCAGAGGACAATTATACTAGGCTTCTGTCTGTAAGCATAACAGAATATTATGGTTTCTTGAAATAGCTTCTATATGAGGCAAAGATGCTATGAACATTGTTAAATAAAAACAAAGACTCCAGAATATTAATGTAAATTTAGAAGAAAACACAGTACTGCTTTGAGAAGAACTGATCTGGCGTGAGGAAAATGTTCTCAATGAGACAGGCATATTGTCTACACCTTTAATCACAGCAGGGGGAAGAGTTTGAGGCCAACCTGGTCTACATGGTGTATTCAGGAATAGGCAACATTACACAGGAAGACCCTGTCTTGAAAAGGAAACAATGTATAATCAAACAATTTCTCATTGTATCAGGAATCTATCAGGAATCTGTGAGGAAAAGAGGACTCCATGATGCTATCAACTCAATATTCTCAATGTTAAATTGGTTTAAGAAATTTCCATAGCTGTTTCAACTATTGACAACCACAAGACTGACCAGTCAATAGCCATCAAATTTGAGACATGAACAAAGAACATCCATCTACTGGGAAAACAAAATGTGAGTGTGGGAACATATCTATTGTAGTTGATAGATATGGTGGTTTGAAAGAAATGGCTGCCAAAAGCTCATACTGAGTGGCACTACTAGGAGGTGTGGCCTTGGGAGAGTAGGTGTGGCCTTGTTGGAATGGGTGTGGCCGTGTTTGAGGAAGTGTGTCACTATAGGGGCTTGGGGACACTTTGAGATATCAGAAGTTCAAGCCAAGCATAATGGCTCACTGCTTTTTTCTGCTGTCTTTGGGTCAACATGTTGAACTCTTTCTCCAGCACCATGTCTGCCTGCGTACTACTATGCTTCCTGCCATGACAAATAATGGACTAAGCCTCTGAAATTGACAACCGGCCCCAATTAAATGTTTTCACTTATAAGAATTGTCATGGTTGTAGTGTCTCTTCAAAACAATAAAACCCAAACTAAAACTAAAGGTGGTACCAGGAGTAGGGTATTGCTGTGATAGTCCTGACCACACCTTTATGTGGAAGAACGTGGATTTGAGGCTTTTCCTTAGAATAGGAATTGAACATTTTAAGTGGGGCTTAATGGACCATCCTAGCAGGAGCATAGAAGACATTACTGGAAGCTGAGGGTGATTTGAACCCTGGGAACCTGGCTCAAGAAGTTTTAGAGGAGAAGGGATTTTGGATGTGGTTAAGAAACATTTCTTGTGATATTTTGGATAAGAATGTGGTTGCTTTTTGCACTTGTCTGAAAATTATGCCTGAAGCTAAATTGAAGACTTCGGGATTCACGGCATTGGCAGAGGATATTTCAAAACAGCCTAGTGTAGACTTTGTTGTGTAGTTATTAATATCTACTCTCATAAAGAGCTATAATGAAAACAAGCAAATTGAGTAATGAAAAGTGGAAAATGCACAATGCATAGGGGAAAAGGCACCAGGAAGTAATATGGAGCTAAATCCGGTGTTCAAGGAAATAAACAGAATTTTAAAAGCCTAAAATTAAACAGAATAAGGGGAGTTGTGACTTCAGGGCAAGATCCTACCTAGCTAAGCTTCCAATTTGTGAAAGGGAACTTTTTTTAAAAAAAAGCTTAGGTAGGGCTGAGTGTGGTGATGTGCACTTTTAATCTGGAGGCAGAAACAGGCAGATCTCTGAGATTAAGGCTGACCAGGTCTACAGAAAGAGTTCCAGGAAAGTCAAGCATAGGCAGTGAAATAAACTATTAAAAACAGAAAGATGATGAAAATATATCTGAACAAGGGGGCCATGTTCTCATCCTAGCAAGTAGTAGAAATTGGCAGCTTCAACCCTAAGATTCTGGCTTTAGAAACTAGGATAGAAGAAAGGGATTACAGAATCATCTGCCAAAGCTAAAGAAAACTACTGAGTCCAGGTTTGTGTCAGGGTTGTCCCTGCATGGAAGCCTAGAGAGGCCCTTGTATGAAGCTATGGAGGTGAAGCCTGGATTGCCTTAGATACCCCAAAATGTTAGAAATGCCAGAGCTGTGGGATACATATCCAGGAAAGCTGCAAATAGGGAGTAGAACCAGCTTAAGAGAAAGCAGTATATTGCATTCCACAAAGATGAAAAGAGAGACCTGAAGAATATTTTGATATCAGATATGGAGATGCAGAGTTTGGAGTTTGCCCATCTGGTTTTCAGTTTTGCTTTGGTCCAGAATTTCCTAACTGTGTTCCCTTTCCTACCATTTGGAATAGTAATATAAATTCTATGCTATTATTGGTATGTGATCTACTTTTTGATTTTGATTTTATAAGGGACAGTAAAGAGATTGCCGAGAGTCTCAGAAGAGACTGAACTTTTACAGAATTGAGACTGTGATAGACTATGGGGACCTTTGAAGTTCGCTTGAAAGAAGTTTGCATTATGATATGGCTACAAGTCTCTGGGGGCCAGGGAGTGGAATGTGGTGGATTGGAAGGAGATAATCCTCACAGGCTCACTGGGCAAGGCACGATTACGAGGTGTGACTTTGTTGGAGTAGGTGTGGTCTTGTTGGAGGAATCGTGTCAATGGGGGAGCACTTTGAGGATCAGAAGTTCAAGCCAGGCCTAGAGGTTCACTGTTTTTTTAATGCTGCCTGTGTATCATGATGGAGAATTCTCAAGTCTTTCTCCAGCACCAAGTCTGCCTACATGCTACGACGGTTTCTGCCGAGACGATAGTGGACTAAATCTCTGAATCTGTAAGTGAGTTCCAGTAATTTTTTTTCAAAAAAGAGTTGCCATCTCCTCACAGCAACGAGACCCAAACTGAGACTGTAGAATACTTGGTTAACATGTACAAGGCCCTGCTTTTGATCCCAGCATCATATAAATTGGGTATGGAGGTACACGCCTATAATCTCAGCTCCCTGGGGGTACAAGCTAGAGGATCAGGTATGAAACCTATTACAGCAACATAGTGAGTTTGATATCACCCTAGGCTACATGAACCTCTCCCCATGTATGTATGTATGTATGTATGTATGTATGTATGTATGAATGAATATGTGTTTGTATGTATAATTTAAAAAATGTATGTGAATGGTGCGGCTACTGGATGGATATACATACATATACATATATATATATATGTATATAGTGTGTGTGTGTGTGTGTGAGAGAGAGAGAGCAAGAGGGAGACTCACTTTAATATAGTATTTACTTTACTTTATTGTAGTTATCTTAAACATAACCCACTATCTCCAAGGCATACCTGTACATCTAACATGCATACAAATGAAATCACAAAAGTTTATAATAGGTGATGGATAACACAAAACCAAGTGGTCATATCTATAAAGGAAACGAGCATGCTTGCTTTAAGAAATGACTGAAGGTAGGGTCAAAAGTCTTAAAAGGCAACTACCAAGGAAGAAACCTAAATGGATGACATAATACGTAATGAACTGTTTGTGTGAGTGCTGCAGGTAGAACCCTCACAGCAGGAATGGAGGGTGTGGTCCTGGGGATAAGAGGGGAATGTGGAGCACACTGTGACTGAGGACATGTGGAACAAAGGAAAGCCAGAAGGCAAGTCAACCCTACCCTGTTTACGCTTCACTTACGAACCCAACCGATCTTTATTGACATGTCTTCATATCAAATACTGTGCTTAACACTGCAGAAGCAAAAGTAAACCAGAATATCTAATTCTAGCTATGCATACTATGGCCAATGGCCAAATCTGGCTGGGCATAAAGTTTTATTGGAACACTTCCTGCATGTGTGGTTTTCCTCAGAAGTACAGATTTAAGTAGTACCAATAGTAACCCTGTGTCTTGCAGTTCTGAAATATTAGTCAACAGTATCTATAGAAACAAGTTGTTGGTCTTGGTTTTGACTCACTTAAAAGTGACTGCAATACACAGGAAGCAGTGCCATGTGGAGAGCACAGTGCCACAGAAGACACGCACTTCTGAAAATCAAGGACAGCATCTCTGACTAGCACCATCAGGGCAGAGACCATGTGAACCTCCTTTGTTGCTATGTTCCAAATGATGGTTTAGTGCCCAACACATAGTCAATGCACTCAGTTCATATCTGTTGAATAAATACATAGAGTGGAGGTGGAGAGATGGCTCAATGTGAAGAGCACTGGCTGTTCTTCTAGAGGCCTAGGTTTCAATCCTCAGCACTCACAATGGGTGTAACTGCACCCCCAGGGATCTCATACCCTGTGCATGTGCTGTGCATACATACATGCAGGCCAAACACACATGCACATAAAAATAACTAAATAAAAACAATACCACAATAGGACCATGATACACTGCATGCATATATGAAGTATATGTCAGTGAATAAATAAGTTATTTTAAAAATACAGTTAGGTTGTTTCTAAGGTGAGAGTTAAAAGCTGATAACCCAAGAGAAGTGTGGATGGATGGATGGATACAGCACATGGCAACGACAGGCAGATGTGGTTGAGAAATGGTGCAGTAAGAGACAGTGTGCTTTTTGAAGTTTGAGGAGAAAGAGGTACACTGGGAGACACAGGCAAGGGCAGTTAAGCTTCAGTATAGAACTAGGGTTCTATTGAGATGCACTATGTTTTACACTTTAAGACAAATTTAGCCTGTGTCTTCAGAAGGATCGCTTGTGGGATCCAGTTAGAAGAACAGCGAGCCTGGGGCAGGGAGCCTGCCTCTGAGTTACAACAGAATTCCACTACTCACAGACCATGACACTGGAAATAGCATCAGTAGAGTAGGTAAAGGGAGATTTAGGAACTGGAGTTAGTAGTGCCCTGTGATTGAATGTTGTTGAGGTGTGGGGGGCAGGGGGCAGAGAAGGGGAAAGTTAAAGAGAAGGACAAGGTTGTTTTTTAATGCTTTTATCTATTTTGACAATTTTATTCCTACATACAATGTACCTCTATCACATCCAACCTTACTACCCTTCAGTCTTGAACATCTGAGTAGGAGATAGAGTCCTTCATTGAGATTAAGAACACAGGGAATAACAAAGGCTAGGAGAAGCACGACTATCAATCTGAGACATGCAGGAATAAGGATGTATAAACTAATTTTGGAGAATGTTGAATTTACAAATTTCAAACCCAAGTAGGAACTGGAAAGACCATGTTGATATTGTTCCTGAAGGGGACCTGGGTTAAATTCTCAGCATCCACCCTGTCGGTCCAGTTCCAGAAGATCCAGTACCCTCTTCTGGCCCTCACAGAGTTCTTTATATGTGTGGGTACTTACCAACACAGACAAACACGAACAAGCACACATATAAATAATTCAAGTTTAAAAACCTACAGAGTTAACTCAAGTGTATATTGTAATGTGAAGTTAAAAGTGGGAATTATTAAAATCTAGAGAATAAATTAAAATTATAAGAGTAGATGGCATTTCTTAGAAAGGGGAAGAAGCAAAGGAAGCGTTAAAAAAGAAAGGAAGGGAAGAAGGGAGGGAAGCAAACAAGGAAGGGAGGAATCCAGAAAAAGAAAGCCAGACGGTTGCCAATATTTAATAGAAGAATGGGGCCCAACTAGTCCTGAAGGAAATCAAGAAAGAACACTTCACATGATCAAGAACAAAACCAGTAATGTTTTTTTGCAAAATAAATAAAGGGCATGATTTAGTCAAGGTGAAGTGTTTTAGATGACTACAAATGACTAGTAAATAAATACTGGGGCAGAGACTGAGCCAGGACCAACTTAGTATTGTCCTTCATGATAGCATTTATGATAGAGGGTAATAGGGGAAGCCAAGACCCAAGAGGAAGCCAGACACACCTTAGAGGGGTTTAGTAGTTCTCTCTCTCTCTCTCTCTCTCTCTCTCTCTCTCTCTCTCTCTCTCTCTCTTTCCTTCTTCTTCTTCTTTTTCTCCTTCCTCTTCTCCTTCTCTCCTCCATTCTCACTATAAGACATTATTATGCTTAAACTCAAACTGGGGGGAAATGCTGTTTTCATTTTAATAACCATGAAAAGTTGGTTTCTCCAGTCATCAGCAGATGACTTCACAAGTTTTGTCTCTTTAGAAAGAGAAATCCACTGACCCAACGTGTTCTCTTTTTCTGCTTAGTTTCCAAGAAGCTTAGAATCAAATTCGGTTCCCCTAGATGGCTGAGAGTATTTATGGCCACTTCCTTCTCCCACTTTCTGTTCTGTTTTATACCTACATATCTTACGTTAAAATAATTATCATGAGAACTTTACAAGAACTTTCTTATTTAATATTCACAGTGGCTGTCAGTACTCCAGCTGCGTGACGGGCCAACAACATGGCTGCTGCTCCTGTCTGGTTGAGGTATTAGCTAAGAGGGACAGGCCTGGCTTTCCAGAGCTGTACAGCATGGCAATAAGCCTTTTTCTCCTCATGGCAATTTTGGCAATGTAAATAAAGAAACCACTTTGTTATTTTGGCCTTTCTTATTTTGGATCCCAGTCAGGGCAGCTGAACTCAGCCCTACAAAGTCACCAAGGAATGGCAATCGGAACACAGCAAAAATGCCGTACCTCACAAGGCAGAGTAAGCAAGTGAGTTAGGCATAACCTCAAACTCAGGAAACTCAACATGAGACAGAAAATGTCAGGCACATGCATTTCAACCATGCTAGAAAGGAACGGCCACAATACTCTGAGGCAAAAGGGTGGCCAGTTTGACAGGGATCATCATTACCAATGAGTGGCCTTCAAGTTCAGCTTCTCAAGATAGAGAAATTTTTGATTCCTAGAAATGAATAAGAAAAAGACTGAGTGTCCAGCTCAATGACAGGGCCTTGCTTTGCCCTCATGGCCCTGGGTTTAGTCCCCAGCAGTACTGGAGACAAGGAAAAGCGACAAGACATCTTGGGCAGAAGGAATATGACTTTCCCTTCAGATTTTAGATTCCAGTCATCCTAGAGGCATGATCATCTCCCAGAGCGGTTCCAAGTTGTGCTCCTATCTCCAAAACAGGACAATGAACATTGGGAAGTTATGACAGAAACATTTCCAGTGTTTAGAAGAATCCAATGTTTTCCTCTGAGCCCCCTATTTACAAAGAGGCCTTGATCTGCTCATTTCAAAGATTTTGCTGGATTGATTAGAGTGTTTCTCTAAGTGCTTTCCTGAGAGCGATTCATGGGCTTACTTTGAATTACTCAAAGTGCAGAAGACACGGAAACAGCATTGTTCTAAAGCATCACCGAGAATGACACCTTTCCTCCAATGCAAATAGAGCTTTACTGCAATTACCACTCCTAAAAGAAAGGACTGGGCCTTACACTAGGTGTTTATGGTTTCATAGTACCTGGTAAGGCAGTGAGCTCCAGAAGCCCAAAGCTGCTGCATATTTTGTTTTGTTTGTTTGTTTGTTGTTTGTTAATTAACAAAACAAACGTAGTTGCCCTATAGCATTGTCCATGTGGAGTACAGTGCCCTTTCAGTCCACAGGTGGACATGGATTGATGAGCTCCAGTATTTGATGCGACTGACTATCACTTGAGGTGCGTACTGTCAGCTTGGGTTAGAATGTTTAATATCTTCTCAGCCAGCTACTTTGAAAGACCCAACCAATTGTTGAAATTGTCATCACCCAACAGGAAAATTAGCCTTTGTATCCAGCTGTGCCCTAGAATCCAGACTTGGATATCAAGAAGGAGGGTGTTCTGTTTGGGTGGGTGAAGAATGGTCTACACAAAGGAATGAAACAGGGGCCCCTCTGATGTGCTGTTTGTAACTACTCTAGGAACAGGTGGAGTGAGAATGTAACTTTGAACTCAGTTTAAATTTTCCTGGCCTCATTCTCCCATAGTTCAAGCCTGCAACATTAAGTTAAGCCTAAACGTAGCCCAGACATTTATCTTTATTTGCACCCAACAATATGAACTATTGTTTGCCTGACTTCTGAACTTCTAGACTAACCTGTGAGTAACTTGCTCTTTTTGCCAAACCTTTTTACCCTCGGCTCCATTCTCTCCACAGCCCCTGGAGTGGCACTTCTAATCAGAACCTTCAAGGGGCTCCCCATTTCCTCCAGAGTCAGAACCAACAGCAGGCTCCCTTGCTAACCTTTGGACCTCTTTTCACATTCTGCTCTAACTACCCTGGCCACCTTGCTTTTCGGAGGATGCTCAACTAAATCCTCATGACAATACCATTTCAAATGATGCTGGGAACTCTTCCTTTGGATTGCTACAGGTATACTCCTTCATGGCTCAGTTCAAGCACCACCTCCGCTAAACAGTGCACACTTGGCCCTGTACTCTTTGTGCTCCAATTAATATAGACTTAAAACAGACCTCAGCAAACCCTACCGTGCTTCCGTTTGTGTCTTTCTTTTGCTCCCCCCTCACTAAATATCAACTCTGTAAGATTGAAGACTGTATCTGCCTTATTTATCCAATTCTGTATGTCTACTTCTGAAAAATACATTCAAGGTCATTCTTGACTTCGAAGTTTGAAGCCGCTGTTGGTTATATGAAAAAACACATGGGTTGGGGATTTAGCTCAGTGGTAGAGCACTTGCCTAGGAAGCGCAAGGCCCTGGGTTCAGTCCCCAGCTCCGAAAAAAAAAGAAAAGAAAAAAAAAGAAAAAAGAAAAAACACAGAACAAGAACAAAAGGAAGCAGAAGGGTATTTACTGTGAGATACATTTTTTCTAGGTTAGCTTCATTTGGGTGTCAGATTTTTGTTCATTAAGATTGTCTGGGGCAGAAGAGATAGTTCAGCAGATAAAGTGCTTGCAGAGCAAGCCCAACAACCCACGTTCAATTCCCGCAACCCACACAAAGGTAGAAGGAGGGGCCGACTCTGTAAAATTCTCCTATGACCTCCACATGCATTCCATAGCAGGTGCATGCCCATGTACATACATCATTTAAGAACATGATAATAAATACATTTTTAACTAAAACAATATTACAGGAAGATGACAGAAAACACTCCAGCATGGGTAATGTTCTCAGCCTTGGTCAGAAAAGCTTCTATTTACCATAGGTGGCAGATGATAGGAAGACCCATATGTGGTCAGTAGCAGATAAATGACAGTTGAGTGCTCATTCCTAAATGGGACCTCTACAATACCTGCTCCAAGGTTCAGGGAACATTTTGACTGAAGGACTAGAAAGGTAAAAAGAACGTCAGGATAGTTTTAGGAAATGCTGTCTTCAAGGCATGGCATGACTGGAACACTCATGGTGGCCATGGCTACCTGCACAAGGTAGGTCCATCAATATTCCTTGGTGGAATTAATTTTTGTCATTTACTAGTTTTTCAATGGTTCAAATATCGACACACAAAAATATCAAGTCAACATATGAAAACAAGTAGCTCGTTCCGAATACTATAATATTCTTTGGGGTTTTTTTTGTTTAAAAGATTTATTTTTACTTATGTGTGTGTCCATGTGTTTGTTTGTATTCATATGTGTGTGTTTGTGTGTGTGTGTGTGTGTGTGTGTGTGTGTGTGTGTGTGTGTGAGAGAGAGAGAGAGAGAGAGAGAGAGAGAGAGAGAGAACAGTGACTTCGAAGAGGGCATTGAGTCCCTGGGATCTGGAATGAGAAATACTTGTGCTGTCCAGTGTGAGTGCTGGGTACTGAACTCAGGTCCTCTAGAAGAGCAGCCAGCAGCCTTAACCATTTAGCAAGTTCTCCAGCCCAGTTTTTGCTTCTTTTAGCTATAGTTTTGATCTTGCTATGTTACTCAGCATGAAAAATTCCAGGACATTCCTAAGAGATCGACTGGTCAAGAGGACAATTGCTAGACTCAAGGGTCCAGAAGTCCTGTCCTATCACTTTCTCATGGTGTTAGCATCATCAACCTATCAAGTCCAGATAACTATCATTTTCTGTCTGAGTACACAATTCGACAGCTTATAGGTGCAGTATGACGATGTACATTGTGTACATTATCTTGGTTTATGGGTGTAATCATTATCAGGTGATTGGGCTGAAGCAGTCTATGTTCTTCTTTAGCTGGACTAAAGTGTGTTTAGGTGTCAAAGATGCAGGCAGTGTGTGAGCTCTGGGAACAGGGTTCAGAGTCTCGGCTGGAGATTCAAATCTACACTCAACTGCTTCCCACTGACTGGGTTTACGCACTTCCCCAGACCAAGTCGTCTCTTTTGCAAAATGAGTCACAAACAATTCCTGCCTAACCACCTCATGTTGTAAAATGAGCAGTGTTAGCTTCTCAGAGTAGACCAGACCCTGGGTAAATTGTTCAGTAAGTGACTGAAAGCCATTATCCAGGGCCTTAACTGATTCCTGGAAAGATTAGTGGTCACGTCTGGTAGACGGTCTCATCCAAATCTTCTCACGGGAGAACAAAGCCGGGTAATGAAAGAATCTAATTTTATGATTTTAAGGGCTACCTTTGGAGGTTTGTTCGCTGTTCCACTGAGCACCTTGCTGTGTATAAAATGCTGAACCTCAGAATTAGAGTCAGACAAACCAGCCTGAATGTTATGAAGGTCTTGTCCCGAAAGTATCCCTAGAACAACAGCAAAGACCAGCCCTACACAAACCCACGTCATTGCACACAGTGGGGAGTGTGTTAGGAGCAAGGAGAACGTGGCATGAAGTCAGTTCTGCATGGCCTTTGTCAATCATTCTGGGTCTCTGGACTTTTATTTTCTCTTCTGGGATAGTTTAGTAATCAGGAGATGACTGAATCAAAATAGGAGAGCCTTTTGCTGAGGAGCTTTGCAAAATGGGAATTCCTCTTCCTTCCTTCTCTACCTTCTCCCATCTGCCTCCTCTTTCTCCTTACTCCATCCTTTGCCCCCTTTCTCTATTCCTCTTTGACGGGTTTCCTGCTGTCAGAGAGAGGCACGTCCGTGGCTGGTTTACCTCGATCACTCCAGGTATAGCACAGTTGCTAATCCTAGGATCCAACCTGTTTCCTTATTGTTTCACGGGCGCGTGAAGGTTCTGAGGCGATGATAGATTTAACTCTCGCCTGATTTAGACATGTCTTTCCAGTTTGTTGCAATAGAGAAGATGGAATCAAGATGAACAATGACCTTTATTTCCGAAAGATACGCATACACCTCAGGACCAGGTTGTTTGTAAAGTAGGCAGTATTTCAAGTCACTTAGCACTAATGAGCTAAAATAGACACACCCACAACTTCACCTCCCTTCACCTGCGCTCCCTGGAACTTGTGATAGAATATGAAGAATGACAGGAAACTTAATTCTTGATGCATTTTATTTCTTAGCTGGTAAACCGAGGCTCAAAAGAAGGATCCGGTTACTGTGCAACTAAACCAACAATTGATCTTGAACTTTGATCTTTAGTCCACAATTTTATTTTTTCCTTGGACTCTTAGCAGGTGCAAAGGGCCGGGCAGCCAGAGGCTCAAATCACTTCCATTTACCCTTTCTCTTTAGCTTGGATTTCCCTCTTTGGACATTCTCTGTGCTTCAACATTTAGACCTTCTTCCTGAGTCAGTTCTAACAGCACGTCTCTCCAGCCTCAGGGCCTTCCAGGTCAAAGGCAGAGTTACATATTTAGCTTAACATCACCAATACTCCATGATGCAACTCCCCTCCTCATTGTAAGTGCCATCTAGCCAGGAATCATAAAGACTCACTGTTTCGTTTTACAGACTAGTCACCAAAACCGGAGGACTGTGTTGCCTGCCCCAGATCACATAGCTAGAAAACAATAGAGTCAAGATTTGGATCAGATCTGACAAGTGCCAGAGTGGGTTACTGCCTCAGTGCCCCCCAGCATAGCTTTGACCTTGGGAATGGAACCTCATGGTTGAAGTTCACCCATGGGGTAACTGAGTCCTGGCTCTTCCCTGGGGGTGGCGGCTCTGTGATCTTAGGCTCTGGAACATTTCTGCAAGCCTAACCACACACAAAGTGGTGAGAACTAGGGCAAGTCACTTCCCTCCCCCTCAGATCTGAGAAGAGATAACGCCTCCCAAACAGCTGTGAAAATGAAGGATTAAGAGACACAAGGTTCAAGCTTCAACCAGGGAGTCTGTCAAAGACAGGACAGCCAGATAAAAGCCTTGCCTAAAATGACCCTGGCTTTTCTAATTTATATGTTAACTAGTATATTGGTTACATTGTTTATTTTTTCCTTCGTGAGCCCTTTCTTGATTTTCTTAAGATTGCTTTCAATTTATGTACATGCATTCGAGTGAGTACATTCCACATGTGTTTCAGTGCCCGTAGAAGCCAGAAAAGGCCATTAGACCCCCTGGAGCTGGAGTTCTAGGCAGTGTGAGTCATTTGATACAGATGCTATGAACCACACTCAGGGCCCTCGGACGAGCAGAGAGGTCTCGTACATACTAAGGCATCACTCCAGCCTTCTGTAAACCTTTGTAATATCTTCTTTAAACAGTCAGTTTATGTACAGTAAATGAAGAAATAATTTTTGGATATTATTGAAGTTTTTACTTGACCTGATACCAAGGGTCTATTTATAGTTTATCATGCCATTATATCAATCCTTTAATCTAGACAAAAACATAATGTTGGCATATTAACAAACATCTATTGAGCACATATCAGAGAATGAGCTAAGTTTTCTATTTCCCATAATTCCATTTGGTATTAGAAAAGGTAGATGCTATTGTTGTTTCCATTTTTTTAAATGAGAAAACTAAGATCCAAAGTGTCTGAGCAGCTTGGTTATGTAACAATTAAGTAAAAAGATATCAGCCCTATCAATGAAAAACACCCAAATGTCATGGGTGACGTGCAGACTTGCAATCCAGTACATATGGAAAGCAGGTGAGATATAGCTAATCGTTTGGGGAGTTTACGAAACTATGTGTGTTTGTGTGTTTCTGGGCATGTATTTGTTTGTATATGTGTATGTCTACTTGTATGTGTGTCTATGTGTATGTGTGTGTGTCTGTGTGCATATCTGCAAATGTGTGTATGCATCTCTGTGTATGTGTGCCTGAGTATGTGTCTGTGTATATGTATGTGTGAGTATGTATATCTATGCATATGTGTATCTGTGTGTATCTATCTACGTGTATGTCCATATGTGTGACTGTGTGTATCTTTGTGTATGGGGAAAGGATGGTTAGAAGGCAGGATTGTAAATAATATTTAAGCTACAGATAATATATATTATATATATAATATATATATATATAATCTGGTATATTATTACCAAACATATACATATATATATATATATATATTCCCTTCACAGAAAGACATGTGCATGATTACTAACAAAAAGAACCCATCATTTTCTGTGCATAAGGACAGATGTGCAAACTTTGGACAGCACAGAATACAGAAGCAGAAACTGGAACTCACAGAGGTCTAGATAAACTGTTGGATGAGTATATTCAAGTTATTTAACATAAATAATTTGCATTTAATTAAATTTCCTCTGGGGTATGTCAGAAAATTGGTTTGTTTTGTTTGCTGGTTTATTGAGACAGGATTTCTTTATGTGCAACTCTGAGTGCCCTCAAACTTGCTCTGTAGACCAGGCTGGCCTCAATCTCAGAGATCCACCTGCCTTTGCCTCCCAAGTGCTGGGATTAAAGGTGGGCACCACCACTGCCTGCTTCAAAAATTGGTTTTTAATTAAACTGCCCCTCGATATATTTGCTGGGAAGAAATAAAAAAGAATGCTCAGTTTGAGGGAATACAGAAGTAGATTTAGAAGCAAAAGAGGTAAGTTCTTTAAATGGCCAAGACTTTGAGCACAGGATACTTTGGCCTTCAGTGGAACTTTGAGCTCACCAAACCAAACCAAACTAAACCAAACCAAACCAAACCAAACCACACCAAACAAGCAAAAAAAAAAAACAAAAAAAACAAAAAAAAAACAAAAAAAAACCCACAAAACAACAACAAAAGAAACAAACAAAAGCAAATCCAGTATCCTGAAATCTACATAAAGCAAACTTGGCTTTTGATTCCCAGAGGTTCAGATTAAGAAGACAGCTCTTCCACGGCGAACAGCAAAACAGAGCGATGGAATGGCCATTACAAATAACCCCAGAGTCTAGACAAAGAGCAATTTCTTTTGAAGTCCTTGAAAGAAGCTGGGAGTAAGCCAGAAGAAAGGTAACCAATAGGTTTCACCAAGAAGCAGAAAATATCTACAGCTGATTTCATTTTCATAGCACCTAAATACTGCAGATCCCAGCTGGACCTGCTGTCCGATGTCTCCACTGCTACTCAGGCTATGTGGCCTCTGCTTCTCTAGCATGTCTGTAACCCCAAGTCCAGCTCCAGAAAAGACCCCTGAAGCCAGAAACAATGAAGTTCATGTCTTCCATGAGCCACATGACTGCTGTGGCTGCAGACAAGTTGTCTTAACTCCCCACGGGCTTCTCCTCACTGGTAGTTGGCCTCAATCTCTACCAGACGGCCCCAGCTTCTTAGTGGGATCACTGAAGCCACACAATGGCTATGTCACCTCCAAATGAATCATATCAGCAACACATGAATGTAAAAATACACCGGGAGGTGATTAAGTTTTCTAAGTAGGGAAGGCTATTATACACGACTGAACCTCTAAAAGCTGTGAGGAGACGCACCAGAGGAGTGCTCACTGTTCTTCCAGAGGACAGGAGTCCAATTCCCAGTGCCATTTTTGGTAGCTTAACCATCTGTAACTCCAGTTCCAGAAGATCAGATATGAAGACATATGAATTAAACATAGAAATATTCTTTCGAACCTCCAAGAGGTGAGAGTACAGATATTCACACCACCCACAGTTGCTAACAACAGTCCAATCAATGAATGAATCAGGTGAAAGCATAGAAATGCCCCTGGACTATTCAGAGCAGAGCCCCAGTGCCCTGCCGGAGTCTCAAAATAATCTGCCACAGTGTAGTCAAGGATTTTACCCTGGGCTGGCGCAGCCTATCCCTTTTATGCCTACATATTAATGGCCCGTTTCTACTTTGGAGGATGTCTTTCCCTGACCTGCCTTCCTGTCCAGAGCCTCTTAATCTCCCCCCAGGGAAAGACATCCCCCCCATTCCTCCTGCTGTCATCTGAGGCTCACTCTGAATCATTCTGGTCGTTTTGTTTGTGTCCCATATCCCTTTTCTTCCCATGGATGCAAGTCCTTTGAGGTCAACAGTTTTTCTTTGTTTTGGTTGCCAAGCAAATGCTAAGAGACAACAGCTAGAGGTGGGGGAGGGAGGGGGAGAGAAGGGAGGGAGGGAGGAAGGGGTGAGAGACAGAGAGAGAGAGAGAGAGAGAACACTTTACACCTGTGTTCTCCTTTCATCCTTTACTGCTTCCCAACAATGTTAATCCCTCATTTAGCAGTTGAGGAAGCAGATGCTCCGACGGGCTGACTGGGTTGACTGTGCTTATAGCTGTTAAGCAGGAAAGTCCGAGTGAAAGCCAGGGGTAGTCTCAGTTGTTTTGTCGCCCATATGTGCACACACTGCAGAGCTGAGGCAGGAAGCACTCCCAAGATGCTCATCAATCAGACAGGGAACAAGTAGATGGGGAGGGACCTGCCAGTCTTCAAATGTGTGAATGTCTCTGCTCCTAGAGCCTCACTTTCTTTCTGGGTAGTGGCTGTGCAGTGATCATCTCCTGAAGGAATTAGAGGAGCCCGCGGTGCCTGGCTAGCCCTCACTCTTCCTCCCAGCATTTATAAGCAGTCTGCTATGTCCTGGACAGATGGCCTAGGAATAGAGACTAAATCAGACATTTGCTCTGTTCTTTGGGGACTTATCTTTGATAAAATGGGAATTACTGGCTTCCCCCCCCACCCCGAGTCTAGAAGGAGATGTTGCTAAAAGAATAAGAATTGTCTGAGCTCAGGGAATGGCCAACAGAGCTTTAGAGGTGGCCAGTAAGGTAAGTCTCAGGCTGAGCATAAATAAGCCTCCCTTCAGAGAGGAAACTGAACTGAAGATCACGAAGAATAGACAGATGACTCACCCATCAAAATGGGAAGCTCTCTCTGGAAAAGGTGGTGGCACCAGAGAGACCTAAACCACGAAGATCCGCAGAGGCCCTTACCACACCAGGGACTACGTTCTTGTTTCTTGGTGCTTGTGGTGGCTTGGACCCTGTCAGGGGCTAGAGAGGGAGTGAAGCAGACTGTTAGGGCACTCCCATACCTAGACTTACTTTGTCTGCCTCTAAGCCATTGGTCCCTGACCTACCTAATGCTGTGACCCTTTATGTAAGGGTGACCCCGAACCATAAAATTCCTTTTCTTGCTACTTCATAACTGTAATTCTGCTACTGTTACTAATCATAATATAAATATGCAGGACATCTGATATGCGACCCCGTGGGGTCTCAACCCACAGGTTGAGAGCTGCCGTTCTTCCCTCAAGCAGCAGATGCACAGATGTGGACTCTGGGCCAAGTGGAGGCAATCACAGGTCTACCGTCACCTAACTGTGAAGAACAAGGACCCGATGCCTGTGGCGTACGTAGACCAGTGGCTGGCTCACAGTAAATGCTCGGGAAAGGCTGACTACATTTACGGAGCTTTGAACAATGACTCTGTAAATCCGAACTGAAGTATTCAGTGAATTTCAGCAGGAAGAGAAGATGTTTATATCTTACGCAGACCTGAAATAGCACAGTATCATTTAGCATACACTTTCTAACCACCAGATTGCCAAGATGACAGTTGCCCATCACCCAAAGAGAGGTTCCCCCGAGCTGCTGTTTGTGGACAGCACACTATGCTCTGTGCCTATGAAGTTCACCCTCAACTCCAGGGCAGCAGGAAAGTTATTCTTCTAAAGTCACAAAGTCATATTTGTTCTTACTTACTAGTAAATTTATCTGGACACATGATCTATTTGTGGCACACAAAAATATTATGCTCACCTCAAAAGTAAATGTTTTTTTTTAAAAAATCAACCAATGCTAATTGAAAACACATTTTATATATCAAAATATATACATTGCAAAAATAATAATTTATGCAAGTAATATATAGCCAAATACAAGACTTAGCTTTAATGCAAAAGGTTCTGATTTTAAATCTATTAAAAAAGATGGTTTTAACATAATCATATTTTTGACACAAAATAATTTTTTAAAGTTATAAATGGTGAAAAGGTGTTTTCAAATTTTTATGTATTTATTAATTATTTTATGATTATACATTTCATCATGCTACTAAAGGCTTTAATTTGTCGTATTTCCTATACAGTACATTAAATACAAGAGCCATACCAATTAGTTTGAGAGATGCTTCTTGAACTGGCAGAGGAGATAACCAGGCTAATTTTACAGGAATTTAATTTAAAGCAAAACCAAATAACTCAAGTGTATGCCATAGCAGCAGTTAGCCATATTAGGGTTTATTGTTGGAGGCCCCAAATGAGTTGGAGAAAACTTAGAGAAGGTAGATCCCATGGTCAAAATAGAATCAACCAAACCGTAGCTCCGAGATTTTGGCTATGTGGCCTATACACTTCAGCTTCTTCACCTAAAAAGAACCTCAGTAACTCACCAAACCTGTGACGTGTTGGAAAACTGAGAGTCGGTCATAGATGAAAAGCACTTGGAGCAGAGCAAATGCAGTTCTCATACTGTGGTGATAGATAACCTGGAATGTTTGAGCGCGTATGCATGAGTCCGTGTTCATGATTCACTTACTTCATACTGATACTGCTAAAGAAGGCTGCCACCTTGAGAGCCGAAGGAGGCTGGCTTGTGTGTGTGTGTGTGTGTGTGTGTGCTGTTGTGGCTGATGTTTTGTTTTGTCTTGTTTTTGCTTTTTCTGTAAACCTTTCTCTAGGTTTTCCATGAAAGTTCATAATCAGCGAGGGCACCACACCCTGCCCTGGTGAGTTACTTATGTCATGGCACACGCTCCGTGTGTTACTCGTGGAACCCCATAGGGTTTGAAGATGGGCTCACTTCTGACTCAATCTCAACGGGCTCTGTGAACTTAGATGGGTTCCTTGTCTTTCTGACCTCAGATCAACTTTCTTCTGGGAACTTTCCTCTAAAACTGTAACAAAAAAACTAATTCTACATGTGCGTACTTTTAGACATGGCTCGAGACTATAGATGTATTTTTGGAAGGGAGCTGGGGCACAGTCACAGGTCCTACTTTCATCAATTCAAGTCCCATAAAGCTCTAAGTATGACTGCTAACTGATACTGCACCATGATAATATCTCTTCTAATAATTGAGCCAGTAAATAAGTTCAAATAGCTGTGAAATAAGTTCTTTGGCTGTGAGCCTAGCCTTTAATGGCTCAGCCATCTCTCCAGCCTGTAAGTTCACATTTAAACTGTTCAACTTCTAAGCTTGGCCAAGACATAGAAAGAGTCAACTTGAGAAGCACACTATTTTCTCCTCAAGAGATATACAAGAAGGGGATGTTTTCAGTAGATGTGGTATGTTAGGGATTCAAACTGGATTGATGTCTCGCTTCCCCTCTGAATCCAACAATTTTTTATGATTCTCTAGTTATAGTCACGCTTACAAGATCAACTCTGGAAGTTGGAGTATTAGCCTATATATTGAGATTTTTTTTTCTTCTAATTAAAAAAATAAATAAATGTGCAGCTCTGTAGGGACAGAGGGAGATACCAATGCCAATGCACAACTAGTTGAATCTTAGTACGGACGACTCCTGTATTCCAGGATTCTGAGCTATACAGCATTGTGACCAAAAAAAAAAAAAGTCAGTCAGTAGAGGAAACTGACATGCCCAAACGCAGACTTGGCAAGCAGGAAAGAGCACGATCACCTTACTGGTATTCGCTGTGGTTCCTGCTGATTACCTCCTCACTTCTCTCAGAGCTTCTGAGAATCCCAAAGCCTGTTTGGTTTGTGCCCCATTTGGTGCCACAGGCTCATTGGATTCTCTTGCACTTGAATCCACTCCTCCTCTCGGCATACTGCCAGGTCCAACTCGAAATTTAAAAGGTTGCACTTCCTTAAAATGCAGCATTCGCCAACAGAACCTCCGTCAATCAACTGACTGATTGTTCCTGTACTGTTCACTGATGAGCGCTAGGTGATGAGCTCTGGCTTGGTTGTCTATGAGGCTGCTCTCCCCCTCATCCATCCGAGACTCAGCTACTTAAGAGGAAGTGCATGGAGTTACCTGGAATGTAGCAGGGAGAACACCTGGTTGGGTCACCGGAGCATCCAGAGGCAGACTTGGAAGCATCTCTCCAGATCTGGTAAGCCTGTTGAGTCTTGGTTTAAACGTCAGGGTTTGGAGAATGACCCGGGAATTAAGAGACGACATAGATGGAGAGATCTAGTCCAGTTCTTGCTTCTCTGGTCTTTAGGAAGCCCTACTTGCCTCCTTTTCTAGGCTTACCTAGGGTTTGTAATGATTTAATAGCCTAAAGAAGGAATGGCATAGTCCAATCAAACATCCAAAGGGCAGCTCGTCTATGTGGATCAAGGACTTGAAGCCTTTACAGGACTTATCTTGGCTCCAGACTGAACCCAAGTCAGGGAAGAGAGGCCCATCTCTGTAAGAATTGTACCTGAAGGGCCGGGCCCATGCTTGTCAAAACAGAGCTAGGTGTTAGGGCCTGACTTGCTCTAATGTTCTCTGGGGAACCACAAATGGGTGGTGACATCCTACTCATTGAATTGGGTTCATGTTTCTGCTCCTGTCTGGGTTTACTGCAATCTACTCTGTTGGAAGAAAATTCTTTGGCTCTAAATTAAAGTAATCCTCATTGGCTACCAAGCCTCCAAAGAATATCCCTGCACCCTTCTCTTCCAACTCCCTCTCTTCTGCTGGGCCTATGTCTATTTTTTGTTTGCACTAAATGTTGATGTAGGGGCCCTTAATGTTTGACATGGTCACCAGAGAAGCCCAACACACAGGTCTTTGAATCTGTTACTGAAAAGAGGGAAGTGAAAATGCCCATTGGCTGAGTGGTGACATCAAAGACAAGTCTGTTCTGGACTGTGCAGTGTGACTGGGAGATTTTGCTCCCAGAAGAGGATTAAGTAACAGAGCTTTCCAGGAAAAGAATGGCGTTTTCTTTGCACTCCCTTCATGTCCCAAACCATTCAGAAAGGTGAGCATTAGATACACAGAGATCAACTTCATTCGGCGAGAAGCCCTAATGTCATTGACAATACACACTAGAATTATATGTGATTCAAATGATAGTATTCAAATGTTATGTTAACTCTGTGGATCTCTTAACAGTGGGCTATAAAAGGATGAGTTTGAATATTTTCCCAACTTTTCAGCAAGAACATTAGTCCAGAAAGTAAAATATCTTGTCCATAGATGATAGTTACAGACACCAAATACAGTACATACGTTCTTTACTTGGATGATTAAACCTAGACCAGGAGTAAGTCTCTGGATTCTGTAGTTGGGCTTAAGTATCAAGGAAGAGGATTGCTTTTTAAGACTGATTTGAAGACTCACTAGGCTACAATTACTTTCCTGAGAACCATAACAAAAGCTTGCAAACCCAAACCAGGCCTTTGAGCATTTCTTGGCTATTGTTTGTCTTAGTTGAGTGGCTAGCTATGTTTTATCTTGATTAGCAAGAAGCCTTTGTAAGATCAATGTCCATTTATGATATTTCTGTTGTGACCTAGGGAGGGACTGTAGGCAAGTTCATCTCTGCTGCTAGTGAGAATGACACAGGAGCTGACACAGGCATTATCCCACCTCTGGTAAAGTTCAAGTTCAGGAGACAGCTGCAGCTCAGCGTGTTCTGGAGTCCAGAGTCCCTGGGAATATCTTCCAGTTTAACGTGCCTGCCTAACAAGTAAGGCTATGCGTAAAGGACCATTTCTCCCATCTTTTCCTCTCTGGATCACTCCCTGCATCCTAAAATTAACCCCAGTGCAACCTTAGAGAGACCGATGTATAGTGGGGCATACTTAGCTAGGAGTATGAAGTTCGTCATTCTTTCAAGGGTCTCTGGGTTCTTGGACAGATGGCTTAGCTTTGTGGCTAGTAGTCCCCAGCTAACCAATGAGCACCAGACTGAAGTGCTCTGTTTCATCTACTTTCTCTTTATTGTAGTATGTCAATATAGTATCTTGAGCTTCTTTTGTTAAAATTCATTTTAACCTTAAATTATACATGTGCGTATGCATGTGTGTGTATGTGTGTAGGAATATGTGAATGTGATTGCAGGTGTGGTGGAGTCTGAAAAAGGGTGTGAGATTCCCTGAGGCTATAGTCACAGATGTTTATAAGCTCCCACAGTGTGGATGCTGGGAGCCAAACTAAGGTTCTCGGCAAGAGAAGCGCTCACTCTTAACTGCTGAGCCATCTTCTCCCTGTCCACGTTGAACATTTAGAGGAAAGAAGTCCTAGGAAAAGTAAGAAGTCAATGACCAGTAGATATTAACAAATAATTTGGTCTTTAAAAATAATCATTTAATGTGCAAAACTAGAAAACAAGTAAATGGAATGAAAATGGATACTTCTTATTGTTTAGTCATCCAAAGATTCCCACTGTGAAAATCTTAGTGAGTTTCTTTTCATTGTTTCACATATGCATATAGCGCATAGATAATTTATAGCACAAATATATACTCGTATGCCACATGTAATATATCCATGCATTTGTGAGTACTCTGCACTATGTCCCAAAGGATGTTTCAGGAGTTACTACTGTGTGTCCAAGACCTTGTATCACTTGTATAAGACCTAACTTCCATAATAAATTCTTAATTCCTATAATTTATTGTGGTGCTGCTTTCCTGCTTGTGTTCTGACTGGTGCAGGAACAACTTTTGAAGCATTTCGATGGAATGTTACAAAATATCCCCAGGGCTACAAAATAAATCCTCCAGTTCCTATTATAGTTAACATTTACTGCATATATACTGTACACATCAGAGGCCACACTAAGTGATTTATAAGTATAATATTACTTAATCCTAACTCCCCAGAGGGAAAAATATCACTGTCCTCATTTACGGATGAGGAAACCGGGGTTTAGTCAAGTTAGTTGGGCCAAAGTCACTAGCTAATGAATATCAAAATCATGATTCAAACACAGGCAGTTTGCTTCCAAAGTCCGCCTCATGGATTCAAAGTTAAACCACTCATAAACATGCTGCTCCAAGGGGTCCTAATGTACTGGGGCTCTGGCAGGCCTTCGGGTGCTTGCTTGATTGAAGCTTTCAAGCTGAGTTGTTGAGAGAGGCATGAGCTGTGCTAGGCGAAAGTCATGAAGTCAAACAGGCCTGGGAACCCACCATGACAGCCATGTGACCTCGGGTATCTAAGTCACTATATTGCTGTGAATAGACACCATGATGAAGGAAACATAAAAGAGCATTTGATTGAGGGCTTGCTTGCAGTTTCAAAGGTTCAGGCTAGGACCATCATGGCAAGAAGCATGGCAGTAGACAGGTAGGCATGACCCTGGAGCAGTGGTTGAGAGACTATGTACCAATCATCTATAGGCAGGAGGCAGAGAAAGCAACTGGGCCTGGCATGGCCTTTGGGAACCTCAAAACTCCAGTCCTGGTGACCACCTCCTCCAGCAAGGCTACACCTCCTAATTCTTTACCAACCGGGAATCAAATGTTCAGATAGATGAGCCTATGGAAGCTATTCTTAGTCAACCTTCCATACCCTCCATGTTACTTTTCTGTGTAAGCATCAGAGTCTACTGATAAGGGTTATGCTGTTAATTGAGAAGGTAGTTCGTAGAAGTATTTGGCTTACTTCCCCTGCAATAATAAATCTGAATAATTCAACTGCTGTCAATCTGATCAGAAAAGGTCCAAGTAGAGGGCTGGCATTCAGTCATGGTTGGAACATAGTTGTGATGGGATTTTGAGCAAGACCTTGCTGGACTAGTCCCTCGTTTTTCCGGATGGCTATCTGGTTGAACTAGGTGAGAAGTTCTTACCCTGTGGGTTATGTCCACTTTGGGTGTCAAACGATCCTCTCCCAGGATCACACATCAAATATTCTGCACTATCAGATTTATATTGCCACTCATAGCAGTAGCAAAATTACAGTTATGAAGTAGCCACAAAACAATGTTATAGTTGGGGATCACTACAACAGGATGAACTGTATTAAAGGTGTAGGTTTAGAGCCACCGGACTGAGTGATCTCTGTAAGACCGTATAGCATCCTAGGCCTTCCTTCATCTGGTCTCAGAACCAGTTGTTCTTCCTTCTCACAACCATCAAAACGAAGGCACTGAAGTGTGTATCCTCTACCCTGGGTAGGGAGCTGAGACATAATCTATGCATTTCCAACTTTCTGAGATGCTCAGAGTCTAGTAAAAGTTACAGTCATTTCCCAGAAGAAGGGGTGAGGCTGTTTGTTTTGAGGACCCGGATGCTATAGCTTCTCCTTCTAGGAAAGGAGTAGGCTGTGGGCCTAGAGAGATGCCGCAGTACGTGTGTGTGCTGCTCTTGTAGAGAGCCCTACTTGAACCTGCAGCACCCAGATTGAATGGCTCGAAACTTTCTCTAAGTCCACATCCAAACTCTATGCTCTCTTCTGGCTTCTATGAACAACCACACTCATGGACACACAAAATCTCCACAGAATCGGTCACAAAGAATCTGACACGTACACGTTCACACAATAAATAAACAAACGAATTAATAAACACAACTTTAAAAAAAAGGTAGTCAACTAGGAAATGACAAATCCAAATGAATTCTTGAGTTTTTTTTTTTTTATTTGCTGTAATTCTGTATTTAGCTGGAGGATAAGTGCCCTAATGTCAGTGGTTCTTAACCCGTGAGGGTCTTGACTCCCACAGGGGTCACATTCGAGATGGGTATCAGATATTTACATTACAATTCATAACAGTAGCAAAATTACAGTTGTGAAGTAGCAACAAAATAATTTTCTGGTTGGAAGGTCACCACAGAATGAGGAACTGTATCCGAGTGTCTCTCAGCATTGAGGTTGAGAGCCACTGCCCCAAGTGAAGACGTCCTAGATGTTGAAGGTTTTGGAGAAAGGGTGAAGTGCTTGCTCTGCAGTTCCTCCCTTCTGTTGCCTCCTATGTCTCTGCTCCACAGCCTTACCCTCGGTGTGCACTCAGGCCTCTGTGCGCTGCTTCTCAGTCTTCAATCAAATGCTGCCTGCCAGTGAGCATTTTCTGAAACATCCGCGTGCTCCCTCCTCCCCTCCCCCTCCCCCATTTGTTTTTGGTGCTATCACTATAAGGAGTGTTTAAGTGATTGCTATTTCTCTCCGCTAGAAAGAGTCCACAAAAATCCCTGGAGAATATTATCATATACTTAATGAGTATGAAGCAAAGAAACAAATGGAGGGTTGACTAAAGCTTTCATCATGGAGTCTGGATTTGAGTTAGGTGCTGCTCCCCTGATAGGAGGAGAGGAAGAGAGATTCTGGACAGCTGCTTGGGAGAGAGGAACACAGAAAAGAGGCCTGGGAAAGGGGTAATGACATGGGTAGGGCTGGACCTGAGACCTTTGGCCCATCAACATCTACCTTTCTAACATTATGTCTTCCAGAACACCATTCATTGTCTTTCCTCTGTCAGTGGCAAAACCCCCGGGTCTGTCCATGTACTAAAAAGCTCATAGGGGGATTTCAGAGCCAGGGACCTGAATCTAGAACTGTGACTGTGGGTCTAACCACTAAGCTTTCTGACCTTTAGCTTGCAAAGCTATGGAAGCAGCCCTGGCATGCAGTTCTCGTGGGACTGTGGTGAAGATCCGATGAGGTCAATAATGGGTGGCACTCCACTCTCTGAGACTTGGACCACTGTAGTGGTTGGTAGACTGTGTGACTGTTGTGATAATGGGGAAGGGAGATTCCACACGTCTGGCTACTCAGGGGATCCTTCATCTGGATTGAGGAGTCACACAGCAGAGGGGAGGGATTAAGAAGACGTACCTTCCTGGGCATGCGTTCAGTGTCCTAATAAGGTGCTATTTCTTGCCTGCATGTCGGGGTTTGCGGCTTACTTCTCCTTTCACCTTTACAGACGTTTTCAAGTTAGATGTTATGTATCCCTTTCTTTAGAGATAGGAGACTCAACTCAGAAAAGTTGTTTAACTTCTCGATGCTATTTAGTGTCAGTCCCTAGGGTGTGGGGGTGGGAGTGGGCCGACCTCATCTCTATAGCCTGTATGCTGCCTTTTCAAACCCCCAAGGCAAACAATGAAGTGTTGACAGTACTGCTTCAAGCAGCTTGAATGTGGAAAAGTTACAAAGTAAAAATTTAAAGTGGGAGCTGAAACAGGCAAGAGACTGAGCTGTTAGACATTTTCTAAAGGTCCGGGAAAAGGCTATGGTGCCCACAAACCTGCAATCAGGTCCTATCCAGACCTGGTACTGTGAATATTTAATTCAACTGTACTTTTTTTGAAGAAATCAGGTGTTTGGCTTATATTTTCTGAAAGAGTAAAAGAAAAAATATATATCACTGGGGGTGATACCTTCTGGTCGCTCCACAAACCACATCATTGAGATGATAGGCACACAGCAGCTACCTGTCACTCAGTAGGGCTTAGCAAATGCTTACTAAGCATGGCCAAGGGTCTATGCGTACATATAGAGTAGGCAGGGCCACAGCACAATTGAGTAAACATGTGTCTTCGCTTAGATAGATGATGGAGTCCACATGAGTGGATAAAGAGAACACTCCACACAGTGGAGAGCAGAGACACTCCACACACAGCCCTAAGCTGAAAAAGCGTAGAGAATGCCGAGAGATCTTATCGTAAAAATTAAAGCACAAGGAAAACTGATAGAGCACCTACTGTGTGCTCGTAGTAGGAACTGGGAGACACGGCACCTTGCACTGGCCTCAGAAGATCCTAGGAAACATATATTGGCAGTTTTAAGCTATAGTCTCTGTAGCTAAGGAACACTTGTACGTAGAAGCAAAGGAGAACATCTTCTTTCCGGGGATTCACAGGTCAGAGTGTTAGAGATAAGAAAGCCCGAGTCGTTGGGTGCACTGAACCATTTCCGATTTCAAAGTTGAGCCACATAAAGGAAAGTTACACCGTGATGTATAAGCAGACTGAAATAGTCCAAACAAAAACATTCCTTTCCGGGCCACCCTTATTTCAGAAGCTACCATGGAAAATTCAAGAAAGAGGTTGTTACATAGAAATAGAAGCTTTGCTGGAGCTCAGGAGCATAGTTCAGTGGTAACATGCTTACACAAACAGGCATGCACAAAAGTGCATGCACAAGCATGCATGCACAAAAACTCAAGCACAAAGCCCAAGCTTCAATCGAGTCTCTGTTCAGAATAAAGCGAACCACTGCATTATAAAGGCTTAGCCGGCTGAGTCCCCAGTCTAAGTGGTCCTAGTATTTCATCTCCCTCTAGGGTCCTATGCACCCTCACACTTGGGCAAGGCACCTTCTGCTGTATCCCTCTTCTGCCATTCTCAGGTGATCTAAGAAGGTGCCATTAAGTCAGTGTTTCTCAAGCTGTGGGTCATGACCCCTTCGGGAGTTAAATGACCCTCTCACAGGGTTCACTATCAGATATCTTGCATATCAGATATTGACATTATGTTTCATAACACTAGAAAGTTGCAGTTATGAAGTAGCAATGAAAATAATTTTATGACAAGAGGAACTGTGATAAAGTGTCATAGCATTAGGAAGGTTTGAAAACCACTGGGTTAAATGAATCTTTCCAGTCCTACCATCGACTTTAAACAAAAGGCCAAGATAATGGTAGCATATGAACATCCAGTCTCCATGCATTTATGTAAAGAAATAGCTACTGTTCCTTGTTACATTAAATCCTCAATGTATTACTTGCACCCTAGCAGTTTCTTTTACCTTTCCAAAGGAGTAAATTAAAGCATGCAACCTAGAAAGAAATAATGATGTCTAGCATGTTGGGGAGACTCTTTTGGAAGACTTGACAGAATGTAGAAATGAGGTCTTTCGCTGGAGCGATAGCCTTGATAAATCACATGCAAACTTTTCAGATTCCTTCCTGTGTGTTCCTTCATCTTGCACCGAAAACTTTAGTTGTCTTTCTTTCTTATTGTCTTTTTATAAATGTTGCCTTTCTGGGCTGAGGTCACAACTCTGCTAAGAGCTGGGATAGAATCCGGAAGACAAAAAAACAAAACATGGTCTTCTGAACTGAGTCCCTGACCAAACATGCACAAACAAATCTGACGACGCTTGGGAACCCAGCCCTTGCTGCCGGAGGCGGTCGGGCTGCCTGAGAATTTTCACTCATCTCTTTGATTGCATTTCTTTTAGCATTTGATGTACTTGCCTCTGGATCCATGATAGAGTCAGCCCTGTTCTCTGGACATTGATTTTATAGTCTCCCTGGAGGCTCTCAAACTGTACCCTATGAAATGGTACTTACTGAGCTGTACCCGATGTGACTGTCAGTGCAGTACAAGGTGTTGTCCTTATTTCAGCAATAGACCGAGCCTGGGGTATTACTGGCAGCCTTATTCCCAGCCGTTTCCAAACAGACACAAAGCCCAGCTTCAACTAATTCTAATAATGGAATTAAAATTTTGAAAACACTGAAGCTAGGTCTCATATTTAAATATTGACTTTCACCACGCAGGAAAGGGCGGCCAAATATAAGAGTGACTGGAAGATTTTGGCAAAGGTATTAATTGGGATTTTTCCATTGTCTGAGAAGCTGTCTAACCAATTCACGGGTGATGCTGTGGATTATTGGGGTTCGGGGTTCTCAGGGTCAAAAATCAGAATGTGAGTACTAGCATACTTCATAGGAGTCACCAGCTTCCCAGAGAGGATCCAGGCTTGAACTCTTTCCCCTCTGAGAGGCAAGAACACCCAGTACACACGGATATTCGAGAGGTGACATTAGAATACCGTCTCTCCACACTCCCTCCCCTCGACCTGCATTCATTCAAAGGGGTCTAGAATAGCCCTAAGTGCAGGCTGCACACTGTCGGGAGTCAAAGCCCAGCCGTGTTATCTGGGCCTTCACATTCTGGTACATCAGTTTCCAGTCTGTCAGACAGGGGCAATACCACCAATACCGCCACCCATTTTATGATGCCGTTATGATGACTGAGTAAATCATAAGTACAAAATATTTTTATAACAGTCCAGACGAGGTACTGTGATAGAAAGAATGGGCTAGTTATTGCAAAGCTGCTTGCTGGCTTTGTGCCTGTTATGTCAAGGATACGTTCGTTATTTTACTTTATTTCAATGTTATGCCAGAATCTCACTCCTCCAAGAAACTCCCTGAGCTCTTTGGGTATAAGGCAGCCATGTACTTACTCGACTAGAGTATCTGTGAATGAATGCTGAGGTCATCGCTTTTGTTTTCCAGCACCAAGCTTACATATAACACACACACATATTATATATATATATATATACTATATATATATATAGTAGTCAGTTATAGGTTTCTGTAACATCCTCCATCTTCTGTACAAAGAAGTTTCCTTCAAGAGGAGAAGACTACATGTATCTGTGGGTAGAAGGACCAACACTTAGAACGTAGTTAGGGACTACACTGGTTTAATAAAGTGGTGGTGGTAGGCTTCTCTTCCAATTGTCATAACTTTACCAGCCCCGAGTAACTTGCCAGCTTTTCAGTACCAAATATGATTTCCCTCTCGTTGAGTGGGTCTTAAGTCCAATTAGAAATCTGTTGGTCACTGCCAAGTTATGTGTGCCAACACTGTACCTTTAGGGTTATTGGGTCATACTAATGGTTATGTTACCATAACACAATTCTATTTTTAAAGACTGAAAAGCATTACAATCAGTTATACTCTAACTGACATGTAATATACTCACGGCAAATGTGTGCACATGGAAAAACAGAAAGGTAAACCAAGATATTACAAAAAGTTTAATAGAAGTTCCTATTCACTGGTTGCCTCTTACCCTAAACATGTATTTGATGGATAAACTGCTTAACCTACATGTTAGGTCTAGATTAAGGTTTCAAGGAGAAGAAAAGAATGGTCTTAATCTTTACATACTCAAATTCAAAAGGAAAGAGTTCAATTACAAGCAAATGCTAATTGGACTTGAGTGCCAAATAATAGGGACTTATAAAATGTGCGTTAGGCTTAGTCATTATGCCGAGGCTTAATACAGTGGTTCTCAACTTTCCTAGTGCTGCAACCCTTTAATATAGTTCCACCTATCTGATAGGTGACCTCTGTGAAAGGTTCATTTGACCCCCAAAAAGGTCACGGCCCACAAGTTGAGAACCACTGTAGTAGGCTAGCAAACTGTCCAGTTATTTCCATCCCAAATGACCATACCTAATGTTCTGATAAAGAAGGAATCAAGAAGACAACTCCTTCTTGACTTTAAATGAAGTGGAGAAGTCAGTTCTGAGAGTGTGTGGCGGTTCGCACATAGTGGATGTGATTATAAAATGAAGAAAAGGTGGTGGCCATGAACCACATACATCTACACAGTTCAATCAGAGGGTTTGTCAGCTTCAGTCTCTTGAATGTCAAACCTTGAGAGTACATTATGAGATGAAGAACGTTCTCCTTAGGCCAATGGTGCTAGCTGTTCTCACCAACCCATTTTTGCCAGGGAGTTCATTTGTTTCAGCTGATTTCTCTGTAATTGAGAAGTTTGTCTGAAGTATTTCTAAGGACTGTTTCACCTTACTGTTTGGGGGCAGTGGGTGCTGTTCCAGTAAAGCTGGGACTCACACTGTAGCTCAGATTGCCCGAGAACTCGCTGTAATCTATGGTAGCATTAACCTCATGACGTCTTTTCCCCAGCCATCTGGGGGCTGGTACCCAGGAGTGAGCCACCACTTTTGGCTTGGTTCTTTTGTTGTTATTGTTTTGGTTTTAAAGCGGTCTGCTACAAAAATAAATTCTTTCCCCTACTATCAAAAATTAATGAATTCCAAATTTGTATCTCCAAACTGGTATCTTTTTTTTTTTTTTTAAGTTCAGGTCTTGAGTATTCAATTGCCTGTCTTAAAACTTCTACCTCAGGGACATCTTAAGTATATAATGTTCAAAACTGAGTTCTGAACAATTCCCACCCACACCCACATATTTCTTTACCCTGTTAGTCCTTGAGCTACCTAGTTTAAAGGAAAATGAAATTTATTATTGCCAGCTCTACTGCCCTTCCACTCTCCACAGTGTAGTCAGATCTGTTGTTAAGTCTTGTCGATTCTCCCTTGGCAGTGCGTCTCAAGTCTTTTTATGCCTCACTATCTACAAGGCTAACTCCTTAGTCTATGTTAATACCTTTCATACCAGGGATTCTATAATAGACTTTTTAGAAGATTCCCTTCTGGTCTCTTTCTTCCCCTAAACAGGTAGAATTACGTGCTGGTGAGTTTGGTTTGCTTGTCTACTTGTCACAAGCTAGGATCATTCAAGAAAATGAATATCAACCGAGGAAGGGGGCAAGTATAAGATAGGCCTATAGGCAAGCATGTGGGCGATTTTCTTCATTAATGAATGCTGTGTGAGGACTCAACACACTGTGGGTAGTCCCACTTTTGAGTGGGTTGTCCTGAGTTGTATAAGAAACTAGGCTGAGAAAGATGTGAGGAGCAGGCCAATAAGTAGCACTCCCGCGTGGCCTCTGCTTTATTTAGTTCCTGCCTCCAGGTTCCTGTCTTGTCTTCCTCTGATAATGTAAGCTTTAAGCCAAAATATATAAAACCTTTCCTTCCCAAGTTGCTTTGGGTCACGGTGCTTTATCACAGAAATAGTGTACAAATTTTGTCTTAAGACAAAAGTCAGATCTGTCTACCATCTTGCTAACAACCTTCCATGATATGTTGAACATCTGGAATAACCTATAAAGTCTTAACTGTGGCCTGTGAAGAGCCATCTACATCCTGATCTTCTCCCATATCAGCCCATTTCAGCCATTAGAACAAAACATGAATTTACTCTGTGTAATGTTTCACTCCTGTTTCCTTGGCCTGAACATGCTCCCTCCCACATTTGGCCTGGCCAATTGAGCCTTCTCTTTATAATTTCATATTAAAGTTTACTTAACATATATTCCTGTGGACCATTTCTGAGAAAGTACTGCCAAGTGGGTGGTCAAACTCTTTCTGTTCTGACCTCCGCAAGTCTTACAATACAGTACTCTCTCCTTGGACCATCCCAGTCTCCCAGTTTCCAGTGAGGAGGTCATCATACCTTGGTACAGAGGTTCCTCTGCTTTGATCTGCCTAGATATAGGGATGGGAAGACCTACAAGTATGGTTGGGTGAAAGATTTGGGGGAATGGGATGATTGGGTGGGGGAATATTGAACCAGAGTGGGAGACTGTACTTGCCCAATGTTGACATTGTCTAGGATCCTAATTTTTGTGGTGATTCACCCATTTTCAACATTTAGACCATATACAACAATATTCTTGCCTCTTCGCTTCTAGGAATCTAAAAATAAATGGTCTATTGATCATTTGGCTTTAAATTGTAGATATTCTCATGCCTGCCACCTTCCCTTTGGAGGTGTGTGGCCCATCCATTTGTGTGGAATACCCTGATTTCTGTTCCATTTAAGTACTTACTGGAGACTATACAAAGCATGGGATGAGCCTGACATGGTAACACACACCTTTAATCTCAGAACTTGAGAGGTAGGGAAGGTTAGATCTTCAAGGCCAATCTAGGCTATGTGGTGAGTTTGGAGCCAACCTTTAAGAGGAAGGACTAGAGGGGAGGTGGCCAAGGAAGAGAAGAAAAGAAGGAAGGCTTTTAAAATCTTTATTCATTTAGTTTTATGTTGTGTGAGTGTGGTATATATGTTCAGGCTGTATATGTACACGTGCAGACGGCTGTGTGTGAATACATATATGCATGCAGGTAGAAACTAGAGATTGATCATTGAGTATCTGCCTTGATCTTCCTTAACTGGTCTCTCTTCCATATCTTTTGGGGCAGTGTCTCTCACTGAACCCAAAGTTCATCAATTCATCTAGGCTTGTTGACCATTGATCTCCGGGGTCTACCTGTCTTCACCCATGAGCCAGATGTACGCCACAGGGTCTGGCTTTTATATGGGTGCTGAGTCTCTGTTTCCGGTCTTGGTGTTTGTGTCACCAAGAGAGCCATCTCTCTGGCCTCTAAGATGGGCTTTTAAAAACTGTGTTCTGTGTGTGTGTGTGTGTGTGTGTGTGTGTGTGTGTGTGTGAGTATATTGGGGGAGGTATGTGTGCCTCTGTACGGGAGTGTGCATTGCATGCACATGAGTATGGAAACAGGATCTCTCATGGAACCCAATGCTCAGCAATTGGCCAGACTGAGGATGGGTCTGACTCTTCCTGCCTTCCTTCTGTGTCCCCAGGCGTACACTAGGTTACAGATTCACCACCTTGCCATGGCTTTCACATGGCTGCTGAGTGTCCGAACTCAAGTCTCCGTACTCAAGCATCAGGCACTTATCCTTTGCCATCTCTGTAGCTTCATGAGATGGGTTTTTGAGTAGTTATTCTTTTTTTACTTAATACGTAACAAATGTCACACTCAACTGTTTTACTTGCTTGATCATTGCCTCTTGAAGATGGTGGATTGTCTCTCTCCCCTCAACATCTATGCTGACATTTTCTTTAATCCTTATGGAGATCCTCTTTTATTTACTATAATGTCCTGGGGATGGCTCTGTATTTGCTGCAGAGAGGAAAAGGACAGATTTAAACTCCACCATGAGATGGAGTTAGACCAGGATTCATTCTATCATTTAGGGTTTGATAATTCTCTCATCACTTCCAATGCTTTAAAACGGTATTAGCAGCTGCCTTGCAGATCCTAGAACACAGGCCTAATCAACTGGAATTTTACTGTACATTTTTCTAAGAGTAAAGGTAGCTCAAAATAACTGCTATTTTCCTATTTGGGTGTAGGAAAGGTGTAGGGAGGAGCTAACGTAAAAGGGGGAGGAAAAAAAGGGGAAGAATGTACCAGAAACGAGGATCTAATACTGGATTTCAGTTCCCACTACAGGAAAATGGTTCATTTCCAATTCTGCATTTCAAGAACAAAAAGACTTTCTGATGATCTTTTTAAAAATTTTCTTTGGATCAGTGTTTATCTTTAGCTGAAATGTATATCTTCCAGTACTTAAAGGCTTAAAGCATTTGAGGAAGTGACATCATCATATTTAAGAATGGTTGCGAAGTCAAGACAAGGCACTTGAAATGCAATTTTTCTAGGTACAATGTGAGTCTCACAAGGTGTTACCAAATGACAGAATGCTACCCTGTGAGGATGGTGCCTTACTATCTAGTTAATCATTCACCAACCACTCTAAACAATGAGTTTTGGATCACCTTTCCCTCTGGTGCCCTTAATTCTCATGAGATGCTATTCGGTTCTCCCTTCATGGAAATGACAGCTTTAGAGAACAAGAAACTGAGATCCAGAGACCTTAGTCAACTGTGGTGCTTTTAGCTGTAATGTGGGTCTGCAGACCTCACACCGAATTCCCTTTCGGTTCTTCCTTCCTCAACTTAGTTAATGTTTTTTTAAGTGCACATTGTCTGTCAAACATAACGCTAAGAAAACAAAACTGAAGTACCTCTACTTCAAGACAGAAGAGATCAAGGCATAGAGGCTCGGGTGCAGAGTGCAGGGAACTGCATGGTTCTCTAGGGAATCCTCAGGAGTGTGGTGTGGAGAATTCTGTATATGAGATTGGAAAGAAGTTAGAGAGCCTGACTGACATCATTCTCTGATTAAACATTGCTTCCTCGATTCTTAATTCACCTTCCTAAATGACAGCCTGTATTAATCTTTTCCTACCCATTTTGTTTTGAGTCTTTTGCTGAAATTTTGGTGTGAGGCCTTATAACATGGCAAGGTTAATCTCGACAGTTTGATGCTTAAACACTGAAAGCTGTTGGACGTCCGGTTAATTGTTAACTCTCAGCTAGGCAGTATGTATGCGCCACTGTATCTTGCAGTTTCGATCCTGAATACCACCCTCCCCAATGGTCCTGCATTTTCAAGGCTGGACTCCGCCCCAGAACTATTAGGAGGAAGTGAAAATTTCTAAGAGGTAGATGTACCGAGGAGGGCTCCTAACTTATCAGTGGCATGATCTCTGTCTCCAAGCTTCGCATACTCGCAATGAATACAGCACATTCTTCTGTCATTATAAGCTGCCTTGCCACCGGGCCCAAACAGCAGAGCCAATGAACTAGACTGGGACTTCTAAAACCTGGCCAGAATAAACATTTTCTATTGAAATGTTAGTGCATTGGTATTCGTTATAGAAATGGAAAGTTGACTACTCTGATATCCAATTTATTTTTGCCTGGCCGCAGAAAACAAATAGTTACAGCTCCTGGCTGATGGGTCCAACCTGAGGCAGGCTGGGTCTTGACGACTGGAATGCTGTGGAAACCTGTCTTGATGCATAGCCGGCACCTGGAGATAATACCTATAGCTTATGACCCAAAGTTCTGGAATACCCATATAGCTATAGCGATCTTGACCTTAGGTGACTAGGCACCACTATCCTCAGGTTCTGTGGTAACTAATGCTGGATTCTAGAGTCCAGATTGTGGGTGTTCCTTAAAGTCGTGTGCATTAGAACAACATGATGCCGGGTGATCTATGTTTATGGTAGAACCTCGAAGCTAGAACATACATGCTGAACACATAGCTCAGAATAACAGGCTTTCCAAGAAGGCTAAAAGTACAAGCAAGAGTGGGACTCTACTCTCCTTGGAATAATGGACAGACTTTGTGTTGCAGTGGCCTGAAAGCTGAGGAAAATTGTGATGATGGTGGAGAAAGCTGAGGCTGCGAGCTCTCGCACTGCCTCTTTGGGGTTCTTTCACACGGGGAGTTAGATTTTCCTGGAGGGTACATGGAGGTGACTGGGCTATACTGTTTTCACAATAAATACGATCAAACACTTCAGAAGGCTGACGTCATGAGTGAGCCAGGGCCTCCCTCCAATCTGAGATTGTGTCAGAGCGCAGCTTCTGAGAAGTCATGGAGTTTTACTGGGCTCCCAACCAGGACATGTGGGGCAAGTTTTAGTACAGGCAACTGTCGTTTGTGTAACCTAAAGCATGTCTCAGCGCCTTTCTGTATCTTTACATCTTCAGTTGATGGGGAATGCCTGTGGTCGGGATCTCATGTTTCATTCATTCAGCACAGTGACTACCTCACAAAAGGTTAATAACATATGAAGTTTGAGCTAGGAAGTACATGTGTGAATAGAATGAATGAAAAAATGAGAAATCCTATCTGTAGGTTAAGAGAGTCTTATTAAAACCATGATCCTTGCTCTCACCTACTATATACTGACCTCTACCCCCATGCCCTTCTTTGAAAGGCAGTGACTCTGATAATGGCATAATCCCCAAAGTTCTTAACAGTTCAGCAGTTCTCTGATTGAACATTGAATGATAAACATTGAAATAACTTCTTTTTTTCAGAAGTTTCGAGTCAAACATGTTATCAAGAACCAAAATAAATAACCTGTTGTTCTAAGAGGGTCTTGGAAATTTAGCTACCAGGATAGCACATGGGTAGCTTCATAGCACAGCACCCAGGAAACCGTTTGACATTTGCAAATGTCGTGAAACACTAACAAACAAGAAACCCACACCACCAAGGGGGCGGGAGATAGATCAGAGATCTGCAGATCCGTTTTATTTATTTGCCGTCAGTGCCCATAGAAAGGGTGGTGGCTTGTTGGGGAGGCCGGTGTCTCTAGAATAAAGGGTCCTCTCTCTCCAGGACTGAACGAGCAGTTCTCACTTCTGTTGTAAGGCTCACAGATGTGAGCGACTGACACTGTACGTCAAATATTTGAAACTGTGAGTTAAGCATCTAATTGTCTGCAGGGAAAAGACACTGCTTGGGGCTATCCATGTGTGCCCCAGTGAGATAGGTGGTAGACACTAGACATTTTCAAAGACAAAGAACAGAAGGAAAAATGTATAATCCTAGAACAGTGAAGGAACCACTATACGTATTTTGTTAGTTGGACATTCTTATTTATATCTAGTCTACTTTCTAAAAATATTTTAAAATATAGTCATAGATGTATTATCTAGACCTACCACAGGTATGTAAGTATGCATGTACCCAGCTTTATTACTTTACATTGCCATCTGTATTTTTGTTTGTTTAAGACAAGAATCACTATGTAATTCTGCCTGGCCTGGAGCTCACTATGTGGATGATGTTGGCTAGCCTCAACAATTGCCTCTGCTTCCCAAGTCTTGGGACTCAAGGCATGGGCCATCACACCCAGCCCCGTGTACATATTTTAATTTTAACCTTGCAGACTTAGTATTTTGTAATTTACTTAACTGTTCCCCTACCTAATGCGCTCTCTATCAACCAGTCATGGCCAAACATACAGACTGTTTGAAGTGTTGGTATTTCATGCTAACATCAATGTTCACATGCTAACATTCAAAGATCTGCTTTCCTACAGGTTCCACTAGACCTAGAACATGGACTCCTAGAAGTGGAGCACTGGGTCAAAGGGCATGACCGTGCTCTTGACTGTTGACACGTGACCAGATAGCCTTCTGGAAAAGTCATGTTAGTCACAGGAGGACTCAGTCTTTTAGCATTTCTCCAAGAATTATTTAAATGTTATACATCCAAGAAATGTAAGTGTTGGTTCAAGGACTATTGACAGCTGACATAAAGGCTGGGAGTATTGGGAACAGTTAAAGGGGAAAGGGAGAGAGACAGGTACTCTGAATATACTTTAGAAGTAGAAGCCAGTGATTACTGGCAAACAGCCAGAAGTTCATGGGACATCTTAAGTCAGTAGGCACACCAATGTTGTAGTAACTGTCAGTGTACTCAAGAATAGTGTGGCTAAGAAACTGATACAGTGTCGATCCGATGGGACATAGCCACAGGAACTTGCTAAGTTCGCTGTAAACTATTTTCTTGTCTAATTTTCCCCACATATAGAACCTGTAAGAAGATGGGACTAGAATGGGGGAAAATGTTAAAAAACATCGTGCAGTTGTATAAAATAGCCTTATATAGTTCAGTTTAATCAAATAAAGACTAAGCGAGAGGCTCTTCCCATTTAGACTTTGTGGTTGTATGAGGTTAATGAAGGCAGGCTCATGGCTGGGAGCTTCAGTCCACGGCTCTTCTGCACACCCAGAGTTACTGTTGACCCACAGTTCCACTGGAGTTATTAACTAAAAGCAGTCACTTTGGAAAGACTGTGAGCGCTCCTACGATGTCAGCCACAAAGCCCTGGGTTCTGTGTGTCCACATGGATGGGTGACAGGTGAGCTGAGAGTTCTGTTTCCATGGAAGGTTTCCATGGGGGGGGGTGCTAAGCATGTGACTAGTGAGCAAGGCTTGGGTTGCCTACATTGGTGTCTCCCCTGTGTTCTGATGGTTCTCTATGTAGACGGTAGCACACAAGAACTAAGTTGCTTTCAATGTAGGAACTAGGGGAGTAAACAGAACAACTGGGAAAGATGGTCGATGACTTTAGTCAGCTACAGAACCCCCGGAGCTGAGGCAGGAGGATCATGAGGCCAACCTTGGTTCCATGGTGAAATGCTGTCTCAAAGCAGCAAGTGGATGGATGAGTGAATATATATTACCAAAGATAAAGAAGCATGCTGTCCTGACTCGAGCTTGAATGAGAATCAGAAGCTGTCTGAACTCAGTGGAGGCTGAGGTCATGATTTGGAGGTTTCTAAGAATGAAAAAGAGATCACACACAAATATTCTTTTTTGAGTTATAGGCTTTATTTCTAAGAATGATTTTATATCAACAGAAAAGTGAGAAAACAGTCCAGAGAACAACCCTGTACCTACTTTCCTCTACTATTCATAATTAGTAACAACTTCTAAGCAATCGTGTCAGTTGAGATGATGGATTCAGTCTTGCTTAGGATTCCTTCTGACCTTTGCTGTTCAATGATCTGATAGATCCTGGAACTGACTTTCGATCTCTCTTTCCTTTCTTTCTCTCTTTCTTTCTTTCTTTCTTTCTTTCTTTCTTTCTTTCTTTCTTTCTTTCTTTCTTTTTTTTTTTTTTGTTGTTGTTGTCTCTGGCCTTTCTTTCTGTTCCTTCCTTCCCTTCTCCCCTGCCTTCTCCCCTGCCTTCTCCCTCCTCCTCCTCCTATTTCTTCTCATTTTGAATGTTTACTTTGAGTGCTGTGATCACTGATCACTGAAGACACTTCCACATGGCTACCAAGACTCTCTTTGGGTCCTTCTTTCCTCTCTCTCCTCTCTCTTGGCCATGCCACCTTCCCCATGTCCTGAAATATTTCTCATATTCATGAGAAACCTGTTGGCTTAAAGGCTATCCAATTTACAACTGTCCTTCCCTTTCTACCATTGCCTGGGACAGTTTTCTAGAACGAAAAGAAAAGAATAAAACAAAATTGAAGGGCAGCAAATCTTCCAGGGTTGCCGCCTCTGATCATGAGCAGTGAAAGCACCAAAGGTCTCATACCCTGCCCCTTCTGATCCTTAACATTCAAACCAAACCAAACAACCACCACCACCAACACACACACAAACACACACACACACACACACACACACACACACACACACACACACACGAAAAACTAAACAAACGCCTTCACTTGGCTTTTGGACTCAGTCAGCACAGTCAGAGACTTTGGTCTACAACTGGTTAAAAATTGATAAGATGACTATTTGAGGATTGCCTTCCTTTACTCTGAAGCTTACATTTTAACCTCTGACTCCACCCCAGCCAGACACACACACACACACACACACACACACACACACACACACAGTCTTTTTACTTCCCCTATCCTAAAGTTACACAAATGTATGTCTAGGTACAGAGTCAGAAGTCAGGACACACTGGCAGCCCAGAAGTCACTGGGCTATCCTTCCTTCACACAGGTGAGGAAACCGGGTCCTCATGGTGGCTTTGCCTTGTAAAAAAGTTCCAAGCTGAACTGTAATTAGAAACCAAAGAGCGCTGGGCAGCAAGCCACCTTTTCCTCTCCCTCACTCTCAGTACCTCAGAGCCAAGTTTGTGTTCTTCCTATGTGTACAGGCTACATAGAGACTGGCATGTAAGGTACACGCACCCGGCCTCTGCAGCCTGACCTCAGGGGACGGTTTAATGACTTGAATTTCAGGCAGCTGAAAAGGTTTCTGCAGGAGGAGGTTGAAATAAACAAGAAGAGCCACTGTGGAGATGTGAGTGGAAAAGTACCAGCCCTCCCTCCCTCTGCACTCTTCTGCTCTCACTGCCACCAAGCCAGCTTCAGATAGGCTTAGGCATGGTCAGGTGTACAGAGGGCGGCGTGGAGAAGAGGAGGGAGGAAAAATAGGCAGGCACAACGCGTAAATCAAGTTTTTCCACTCCTAGCCTCCGGTGGTAGAGAGCAGCCTGGTAGGCAGGGCCAGCCACCCTGAGTTTACAAATACTCAAGTCCCTCCCTCCCTCTCATCCCTCTCACTTTATGGTCCAATTTCCGCTTTTCCTCCTGCTAAGGTTTCATAGGAAGTGAAAACCCTGCTATTCAAACAGTGATGGAACGCAAAAAGCCAAATGATTGCGCGTTCCCATCCCAACACTTCTCTATTTTAAAATCCAGATAGTCACTGTCATTCAAATAAATGAGTAGAACGTACACAATTGTTTCTGTGATGAAAAAAGCGTCTAAGCCAAGCTGAAAGGGCTGGCTAAAGGGGAGCAGATGATGATGGTGGTGAAGAAGAAGAGGGGGAGGAGGGGGAGGAGAAAGGAGAGGAGAAGGGGGGAGGAGGAGGAAGAGGAGGAGAAAAGAAGAAGAAGGAGGAGGAGGAGGAGGAGGAGGAGGAGGAAAAGAAGAAGAAGGAGGAGGAGGAGAAGGAGGAGGAAAAGAAGAAGAAGAGGAGGAGGAGGAGGAAGAAAAGGGGAGGAGAAGGGGAGGAGGAAGAGGAGGAAAAGGAGAAGAAAAAAGGAGGAGGGGGAGAAGAGGAGGAAGAAGACAAAGGGGGGATGAATGGATGCGTGGAGCTTCTTTGAGCAAGAGGAGAAACTGAAATGAGATCTCACGATCCTCAGGAGGTGGGAGCGCAGCTGTGAGTAGGCCCAGGTCTATCCTCCCATCCCAATGTCTCAGCATTTTTTCCTCCATTTTCCCCTTGTTCCTCCATCTCCCCAAACTCCACTAACCTATTTTTAAAAACATACATGCCAAGAGCCTTCTCCTGTGCCTGAGAATAATATACAGAGTTTTTATAGCACGTTGTTTGTTTGTTTTTCCAAGATGAGGTCTAATGTAGCCCAGGCTGGCCTCCAAGTCACCCTAAAGCCAAGGAAGACCTTGCAAAACTAATCTTTTTCCCTCCAACTTTCATGTGCTGGGGTTACAGATATATATGCCTGGCTTGTGTACAGCACTCCCAAACTAAAGACTTGACACAGAATAAAGGTTTACAAACACTTAACCACTCAACTCTTCACAAATCCAAATGACCCAGCCCCCATGAGCATGGCCTGGGGTTGGTTCTCGAAAGCAGCTTCAGTTTACACAGGGCCTAATGTAGTCTCGCTGTCCTCCATCCTGTGAGAACACGATACGCACCCCTCAAGGCCAGATGGTCAGGTCAGCCAGATCCTCAGAAGTGACTCCGATCACCAGACCACATGGATTCATGTCCAGTTGTGACTCTAGGTTGGCTCATACCCCTTCATGAGGGATAGTCTAGCCTTTGGAGGAGTGATCATCAGTAAGGCCTCTTGTTCTAGAATCTACAGGGCTATCCTCCAAGCTCCTAACTGGTGGGGCATGCTTCCCTTTCAAAGCTCCATAGAGAGCAGACAGGACAATGTTTATCCCAAGGATAGATAGGTTCGATTTTTCAACTGCGGCTGAATTGTGGGAAAGGTCTTGTGACAAGAAGTGGGTGTGAACCGTGTTCCATCCCTTCAACAATGTAATATTAGTACCGAGTTATTTTATTTTGTAATAGCTTATATTTACCCAACAGCTGTGATCAAGGATCTATTCCTAAGTTCAGTCCACGGGGCAAGGAAGCTGGCCCTAGTTCTCTAGCCTGAGCAGTAGCAGCCAGGAATCATTAACTCATGGCATTAGATGATCTGTGTTGTTCCCAAGTCTGCAGAAATAGTTCTTAGGACCTCAGGGCAAGGCATCACTCCTGTGAGCTCCTTAAAACTGATTTAAAAGAATCTTAATATATTCCAGTCATTTCTTTAGCCCAATAATAGCACTGTAGAATTCAAAGGCCTTATCCAGCTGGAAGTGATGGGGTAAGACCAATAGTGAGAGAAGAAAGGACATTCGGGAAGAGATTATATTGGTACAAAACTCAATTAAGTTACTTTCTGTGGAACTGAAGAAACTGAAAGGTGAGCGCATAATTTTCTTCAACCTCCATTCAGTAAAGAGACTCATCTAAAAGTAGGTGCCTCCTTCTGTTCTGGTTATTTTCTTCCAACATACACACTTTGATTTGGGGGGTGGGGTGGGAAGAGGGGGAGAAAAGGGAAAAAAAATTAAAACACAACAATAAAAATCCCACCGCAGTAACACAAACTCTGGCATCATGGTCCCAGGAAGGACAAGAGGTTCTAGTGATTGGGTTAATTACCAACAAAGCAGGGCCATGGACCGTTGCTCCCTGAAACTCTTCAGAGAATCAAAGGGTATGAGGTATGAGACAGGAGATGGGTAAATTCCTTCCCAGCCCCCACTCTCGCTGGTTCCACCGCCTGAGGGAGCAGATTTCCCTTTGCTCTGCAGCGCCCCCATGGGGCTAAGAGTGGAGTAGCAAAGGGAACACAAGACAACAGACAGGCTGCGTGTGTGTGTGTGTGTGTGTGTGTGTGTGTGTGTGTGTGTGTGTGTGTGTGTGTGTTTTGAAGGCTTGGTGGTAGGAGTCAAGGGATACGACACACAGTCAATTGGAAAAGAAAAATAATCAAACACACCATAAAAGTAATTCTACTTATGAGGACAACAACACAGCAAACTCATACAAAGCCTCCTGTTCCAAAGCTTAAGTTGCATTTAAGAAATTCGAAGTACTTAATGCTCGGAAAAGATAGTAATCAGACAGCTAGCTACACAAAGAAAATCACTTCAGCAAAATTAGGGTATCATTTTGGTCCAGTGGGATTTACTTAATACTCTAAAATGAGAGGGGAAGGGACTCTAGATACAAAAAAAAAAAAAACTAAAGCGGCCACCCTGCTTCCCGGCAGCAGGATCCATTTGACAAAGTCACCATGTCTCTGGAAGTAAAATGTTCATTTCCACAACAGTGATAGGATTAGGCCTATGTATATTCCTCAAAAATCCTTCACAAGACAGGCATTTCTGCCGAAACTGCAATAGTCCATCTGCCAATTCGTATTCAAACATTCAGATTTCTCAGGGACAGACAATGGATTTTGTAAGTTCCAACCCCCACAGAAAACAATCAGCTCCTTCGGACTCCCCCAGTTCTAAAGCCTGTGACATCATCTTTTGATGAAGCGGTGTTCGCCAACAACGGCATAGCTGTTACGGACCATTCCTCCGTACCCCATAAATCAGCAGTCTTCCAGAATTTTGCTTGCATCTCTATTTTTAAGCCCACATTTAGGGTTGTGGTCCACAGGTACTCATTAGAAATTAATATGTGGAGATGTTTTGCGAATACTTAAGAACCCCTCTGTGATTTAACGAGCCACTTGAAGGACTTTCACAGCTAAAGCCCAGAACAGCCTGACCTTTGAAAGCATCTTTTGCTCCAAACACTTTGGGTTCATTCTAATTCTTAAGGAATCTGAATATTATTTAGCTCACACCCTTCTTGCAAGAGACAGACATAAAAGAAACAAGAGTCTCACTCATCCAAGGATGAGTAGGAGGGCAAAAACCCCAACCAACATTTAAATAGGGAAACTGGCAGCTATGAACAAACAAACCAGGGCCCACAGTGAAAGGATTCTGCCCTGCACTCGCCTTTTAAAATAAAGGAAGAAAGAAGGGAAAGAAAGATCCCCCCCTCCTCCCCTCCTCAGCTCTGCTCCAGAGCCTAGAAGACCTGGCTGCGTGCAGTGCGCCTAGTTGTAGCACAGCCTGTACTCAATACACGCAGTATCTGTGAACCTGGCAACCAAGCCTTTAAATTCCCTCAGGCTGATCCCTTCAACACATACTGAAAAGATTTTTTTTTTCTTTCTCCGACGACCTTGAAACGAACCCATGGGGGGGGGGGGGTTAAAAAAAAAAGAAAAAAAATGTCCAAGACCTTAAGAAAATAACAAAATATAAACATGTATTTGGCTTCACAGAATGTTGTAGCAGACAAACGTCACGCGTTCCCACACACACATTTCTAGCATCAAGAAATTTCCTCAGAGTCGACAGTAACAGAGTAAACCCACCACTTGCTGTCCTGGAAAGAAACAAACCAAACCAAACCAAATCCCTTTACATCTCTTTCAAGTGCAGTAAAGCTTCCCTTTAGTAAAGTCCAAGACTTAAAGGAAACTGCACCAAGGGCGGCTGGGGGGTGGGGTGGGGGGGATATTGGAGGTTGGGGTTATAGGTGGCCAAAAACATAAGCTTCTGTCAATGGTATTAGGCTGAAATAATGCATCTTTTAAATGCCTGAGAGATTCAGAGACAGAGACAGAGAGAGACAGAGAGAGAGGAGACAGAGACAGACAGACAGACACACGCAGAGAGAGAGAGAGAGAGAGAGAGAGAAATACGAAGACAATAAAACCAACGTATGACAGTTCCTACGATTTACATAACACCACAAACTTGCAAAAGGCAAAAAACCAGACAGAAGCGGAAAAAAGAATAAACCCTAAATCATTAAAATACAACAAGGAGCATCCCCAAGCCACCATCCCAAAAGGAGCCCCCCCCCCCGCAACATACTTTGTCCCAAATTAAAAAGAAAACAAATGAACCCACCGAAAACTGCTTGGCAAATATTTTTCTCGTGGTGCCTAATATTCTAGCTGGAAAGAGCTGTGGTATTTATTGTTTTCTCCCTCACTCGCCTCTCTAAACCTGCCTCTAACATACTGGTTCTAACAGCTCAAATCTCTGGCTCCCTTTTGTGTATTTAGCTCGAGGAGCCGAGTTTATGGGTAGGAGAGGAAGAATTAGCCCCAGACCCCGGGAAAGCGAAGCGCACTCCCCCTCTTATGTCACCGAATAGCAAATTAGTTCTCAGAATTCCAGAGGCCGAGCTTTGCTACAGCGAAGACGCCGACGTCACGGAGGAGGAGTCCACGTGACGGCGGCGGAGCGGGCCGTTCCATCGGTGGCCGGGGGCAGGGAGGGTCGCCTTGTAGTCGCGCGCGCCCCCCATGGGACCCCCGGTGTTCCGAGCGGCAGTGCTGCGGGAACCCCAATCCGCATCGTAGGGCGCCGAGCGGCGCGGCCCCGAGGCATTCTACGGGCCGGGAGGGCGCCACGGCGCGCGGCGCTGCCACGGAGTCCTCCCCTGCTGTGGAGCAATGGTAAAGCCCGCAGCTCAAATTCCGAGAATTGAGCTCTGTTGATTCTTAGAACTGGGGTTCTTAGAAGTGGTGATGCAAGAAGTTTCTAGGAAAGGCCGGACACCAGGTGATTATTGCTGTTGCTGCCGCCGCCGCTGCCGCTGCCGCCGCCGCCGCTGTTGCCGCTGGTGCCGCTGCCGCCGCCGCTGCTCATGATCATTATTTTACCTTTTAATTCTTTTTTTTCCGCTTTTGCCAAATGCTTTGGCTCCAAGTTTCCTATGTGTATCTATTGATATAAATGTATCTATTTATTGATTCTAGCTGTCAGGTGTTAAAATAAATGCCGAAGACCAGCCCCACGTCTCTCCCACTGTAGGATCTAGCTTTACGCATACGTATTCTTCTTTTTTGCTGTCTTGGAGCGCCTCGGCCGCCTCGGAGAGGCTGTGCCGCCCTGCCCGGTGTTGTTTCGGTGTTTGGAGACGCAGGGGCGCGGGGCGGCGGGCGCTGGGCTGCGCGGCCTGGGAGCGCGGACCGCGGCGGCCCCGCCGGCTTCGCGCGGCTTGGCTTGCTTTCTCTGCTCGCTTGCAAACTGCCTTCCCCGCCGCTGCCTCCCTCCCCGCTCAGTTCTCCCGGTGCCCGCGTTGGCGGCCGTCCACCGGCCCCGGCCCCGCACAGTCCCTGCCTTGCACCCGAGCCGGGAGTCAGCAGGGGGAATGCAAGCCAACTCCTCGGCTGGTTGTTTTATTTTCCCTTTTCTTTTTGGTCATAAAGCCAGATGAAGTATCGTGTCTGTAGTTTCCTTTGAGAGCCGTGATCTTCCCAAGGAGAGACAGTGTTTTGGGGAGGCTTCGCTTGCACGGGGGGCGGGGACGTTGAATACTTTGAAAATTATTCTTTCTTGGTTGGAGTCGAGGCAGTCGGGAACCCGGGTGCGCTCGGTCTGCCCAGCCCGAGGAAGGAGGCTTGAAGGCGGGACAGGGATTTGGGGGGTGGGCGGGAGAGGGGTGCGCGGTTTTTTGCACCTGCGGCGCTTTCAGCGTGCGGGACCCGGAGGGTCTTGGCCAGCCAGCCCAGAGCTCCGGGGAGGTGGCGGGATTTCTGACGGCCGCGGTGTTTGTATTTTGGGTGCTGCGTGACTGTATTGGCTCTCAGCGGTAGTTCCCTCCCTTTCCTAAATTTAATTTCATTTTTCCCCCTTGGTGCAAGCTGTGTAAAATAAATAAATAAAAAGCAGCTATGGCCCTGGGTATAGCGGACGCCACGCTTCAGACTCCCAAGGTCCTTATTTTTGGGCGAAGGAAGAAAAACAGAGCCCCAGCCTGCGTTCCTGATTTGCAAGATCAGGGAGGAAAGAAGGGGGCACTTTGTGATTCTGGCTGAGGGACTCTGGACGGGAGGAGCGGGTGCGAAAGGGAGATCTTTGTGAGTTATTTTGCAAAAACAGATTGCGAGGTTGGTTGGATTTGCAACCTGTGGCTCTCCTCGAGGGAGTAGGAATGGGGAAAAGCGGCGGCGGCGGCCCGGGGCGGGAGTGGGTTGGGAGTTGGGACCTAGGAAATCGGCTGCCTGGGGGGCAGCGGTAGCTAGAGGCCACCCCTGCCGGAAACGGTGAACGTTAAATGTCTTGAGAACTGAGGGTTGCGTTGCCTGTATAGTACCGTGTTATTGGAACCCTAGCGAGAAATTGAGCTAATGTTGCAAAAATGAGTTTTAAAAGTCCCCCATGAAAACAACAGCACCAAACAATATTTTTTAAGAGTGAAATAAATAACCTCTGTGTTGTGCTCCCTCCCACAGGGATTTAGTTTTTGTGCTAGGGGTAGTGAGAAATGACCTCAAACCGGGCGCTGGAACTCCAAAGCGATTCACAGGGTCCTTGACTGCAGTAGAGACAAGCATCGCACCCCACCCCCTAAGAAGTGATTTTTATCTCTGCCCGTTTTCTTTTTTTCAAACATTGTCTAGTTCTCGGAGGAAAATATTGCAGTGCCAGTGGATATTACTATCCGAGAGAGAGAGAGAGAGAGAGAGAGAGAGAGAGAGAGAGAGAGAGAGAGAGAGGAGAGAATGGAAGAAGGGCAAGAGAGAGGTATCCTCTCGGAAAAGACTGTTTAGAAATACAGTTTGTGGCTCCGAGCTATGCCGCTGGCTTCCCCTGCAGATCGCTGGTTTCCCTTTTTCTTTTCGAGGTGTGTGTGTGTGTGTGTGTGTGTGTGTGTGTGTGTGTGTAATAAACAACTTTAAAATAGGGGAAGGGGGCAGCGTGCTCTACCCGGAGACAGGTATCTATTTTGCTTACAATTTACTACCAAGAGCCTTTGGCAGGCACTTGAGCAGGAGGACCTCATAAGCCTGCAGACCAAGTTGAAGTTCATCTGGCCCTAGTCCACATGCTATTCCTGGAGGTAGCAAACATGAGCTCAAAGGAGTTAGGTGAAATCATATTCCTCTTTATATATGGATTTTAATAAAAGAAGGAAAGGTATTTGTCCCCGGGGGAAGAGAAAGTGGAGAGAAAACACCAGGAGATGGGTATCCCTCTTGCTAAAATGACTGCAGTTGAGTCCTGAGGCCAAAATAGAAAGCTGTAGATGGACACCTCCCCGCCCCCCAGTTTATAAATAGAAGTTTCCAGTATCCTATTTGGAAGAATTTCTTTTCTAATACTTCAGGGCGTTGGGTGATTTTAAGGATCTGTTGGTAGTGACAATAAGGCTAGATGCTGTTCAAGACAACCAAGTGACTTGAGCAGAGACAACCAGGAAATGGGTATTCACGAACTACTCTCTTCCTCCCCTCACTTTTGAAGGGTTTACAGGACTGTTTTCTTGAAAAGACTAATTTATTCCGGCCTTAGTGGTCAGGAATGGCATCCTAAATTTCTAAGTTGTCCTTTGCTCAGCCCTGAGGAGTTCCAGTTATGGGTTGAGTAAATGCCATGACTAGATGTCAAAATCTTTCCTTCCCTCTGTCCCCTGCTGGGGATATCCCCCCCTCTGTTGTGAAAAAAGAGAGAGAGAGAGAAAAAAAAAAAAAAAACACCCTTAAGTTTCAGGGGAGGTAGTGCGGCAGCGCCACCCCTTGGTGAGTAAAACTATTGGTAAAAGTCAAATATTTGAAACATAATTGTAAATTGAGCGTAATGTGCTCCCCCAACCCCGAGAGGTTTTTTTTTTTTAAAAAACTGAGAGATGAAACCTTTAAAATCAATACTTTGCATTTAATCTCTCAAATAAGTTAGAAACACGTTGTTTTCCAAACTAGAATGGTGTCCTAACAGGCGATGTCCTTCCTGTAGTTCAAGGGACAGACACCCTTTCAGGAGTGGGGATGAGGTGGGATACAGTTGGCTCTTAGTGACTTCTCTGGACTGTGTAGTTCTTTGCCCCTTCAGACTTGTACCCACAGTCGATTGACGGTCTGACTCTGAGCTAAAGAGGAATGGTTTTTTTGGTGTGTAAAACTGTAGAACTGAAAGTATTGTAGTTTCCCCGGGGGGCCGTGGTGGCTTGTGTCAGAGTGATGGGGGAGAGGTTTGTGGACCGCAGGGAGCAGCGGTAGGCTGGGCTGCAGCCTGATGAGAGTCAAAGTAGCTTGGCGCGTGCCGGTTTCCTACACTGCGCAACAAGTGGGGCGGCAGCAGCGACGTGCGACTCTGCGCACTGGCTCTGCTGGCTAGCTTCTTTTCGCTCCTCCTAGCCCTTCCTGCTTCCCAACTACGGACCAGTAGCACCTCCAAAGACCATATTCTGGTTTCACACTTCTGCTTTGCCCAGTGGGTGAAGGGCTTACCTCTGGTTCCCCGTTCCTTCGTGGGTAGGGATCATGGGGTTATTCTGGATGGTTGCTTCCCTCCTCCTCCCTCCCTCCCTTCCTGCCCACTCTCTCTGTCTCTGTCTCCCTCTTTGGCTAGAGACTCTTTTAATAGTTTCAGGTGTGATTCTTTTTGAAAGCAAGTGTAGCCAGCTTTGAGGAGGGGACGAAGGGAATAGCCAAATAATAGACTTAGAGCGGCTCCTGAAACCGTACGGTGTTAGCTTAGAGGCATAAGCATCGGAAGAACGGAATTACATCTGCTCAACTAAATGTTTTCCGACTTCAGATTTGGGAGCAACTCCCCCCCTCCCCCCATCCTCAAGAGAGGCAAAAACGCGCTGGTTAGGGGTGCCGGGTGTAGAAGGCGCTGGTAACCGGGTGATTCTTGAACGGACTGAGTCCGCCACCTAGTGGTAGGTCAGGGTCAAGGTTCCCGCCCGAAGCGGTGGTCTCGGATCCTGATCAGATGCTAGGACTGAGGAGGGCATACGCCAATGAAGACCGCATCCGACCTCCAAAGTTTTGAAGAGACAGATGAAAATCATATGCCCATGCCTTCCACGCCGTCAATATTTGTCTCAACTGAGAAACTACTTTCAGGACATTTGTGGCCTCTCTACAGAGAAAGTTGGTAGGCAGAAGAATTGCGCCCAAACTCTCAGGAGCTTTATTTAAACTTCTTCATTGCCATTGTGGAATCAGACCTAACAGTAAGTTTCTGAATTCCAAAGAATTCATCAAGGGACTTCATTCCAGTCCATCTAAGAGAAGGGAAGAGCAGTTTAACCTTAGGTCACTGGAGTCTCCAGTGCAAATGGAAACGGTTCCTTCCCTCCTAGTCTTAGCTTAAAGTTTTCGACATTAGACATGGAAAGGTTAGCGAGGTGTGAGGGGCGGGACATCTCAAAGCTGTGGTGCATGCTTGTTTTGAGAGTTGGGTGGCCAGAAACTACTTAGTCTAGTTGAAGTGTGCACTGGCTTTCTGTAAGCTTGAACTCCGGACCCACACTCTTTCCGTCCAGTTCATCCTTTACCTAGTGGCCTGGGGAGAAATCCCGAGTGTGTACCCGCGTGCGTGTCTGCAGGGGTTGTGAATAAATAGAGCTTTATTCTTTGAGAATGTGTACCCCATCTCTTGCGTAGTTTTCTTTCTCAAAGCTCTTAGCAGAGATGGCCCACTTGCACCGACGCGCTGGCGGCCTCTAGTGGCGTCCTCACCACAGAGACACAGCTGTCTCCCCCCTCCCCCCCCAGCCCCGGCCCCACCCCCCCCTACCCCCACTGGGCCGGGAGGAATCCAGTTCATCCTCCATCACTGCGGGAGTTGTCCCAGGCCGCGGCAGAGAAATGCGCCTCTGTTCGGGTTGGAAACGAATCTGGGGACGTGTCTGAAGCGCGGTCAAGTTTGACTCATCGCTTTCCAAGGACAGTTAGTGCCTTCCATCTTCATTAACGTGAATAAAGACCTTGGCTGACTTCTGTCTAGATCGAATTTTAAAAGGCATTGTTTGCTTGGGGAGATCATGCCTCTCTTTCCTGCCCCACAGTACCCCTCCCACCCCATTGCCGATCCCAGTCCAGTAAGGATGAGGGAAGAGATCTCTTCTGAAGGACATGGTTTACTGGCATTGTCTGCAGGCCTTCTGGAGGCTGTCTCGACCAGGCTCGTGGGGAGCGTCCTTTCAGCTCTTCGACTCTTGATGATAAAACACATCCCTTTATTTTATTGCATTTCCTCGAAGCTTGCAGGCTATCAAGAGTTCTGAGGCAGGACACGTAACAGAAATGAAAGTCAGGACACAAAGTCCTCTGGTTAGCTCCTGAAGCTGCGGAGTCGCATTATCAACTTCTTCTTTTTTTTTTTTTTTTTAAATCTTTTGTGTCATTTCGTCCAGAGGCAAGAGCACCAATATTGTCCTTCCGTACCTTCAGAACAGAAGCAACACTTTGACTCTACCCATTATCGCCACAACAGGGTGGTTAGACCTGAGCACCCTGTTAGGAAAGAGCGCTCCTGCTGGAGCCCAGAGGCTTGTTACAGCGCGTCATCTACCCCCCACCCCTTCCCGTCGCTTGTCCTTCAAACTCCTTGTCCCTAAACAGTGTTTACATTTTAAGAATCCTCTTTAGATTTTGGGGGTGAGCTATTGGAGCTATTAGATTACTAATAATCCAACATCCATCCTGGATAGAGAGAAGTGGAAACGCGTTCTCCAAATCCAGACACTGGCCAAACTAGGTCAATGGGAAGGAGGGGCGGGGCGAGCAGCGGACTATAGTTTCAAGCCTTGATGGAGAGCTCTCTCTAGCGTTAGACAGAGGTAAATACACCATATGATTGCGCTTTCAGAAAGCCGCGGGATGGTAACTCACGGATATTCATTCCTGTCCCATATAAAATTCCCTTTGTCACCGTTAGCCCATACCGAGGGACAAACCCACAAAACATGGAACCAGAGAGTCCCCATTTCTGGGGTGCGAGCCTGATCCCGCCTCCATCTATGAAAGGATGTGCTATGCAGTGATGCTACCCGTTACTTTTAAGACTGGACCGAGGTTGTGCAGACCGCCCCAAAGACGCAAGGCTACTGAGATCACTTAGGAGGTAGCCACATGGGGTTCATTTCTGGGAAGGCGAGACAGCTCTGCCGTGTGTCCGAGCTTGCACTGGGGTGGGCTCTGTTACCCTGTCTCTACGGTTTCAGGAAAATAAGACTGAAATTCCGGAGCCTGTCAGCCTGGTAGCTCCAGCTGGAAAGAAGGTTGGGCGGAAACCTCCCCTTTCTTGCCAACGTAGGCGGAAGGGGCTTTCAGTTTACTTTTCTTCCAGGTTTAGTCCCTCCACCCCACCCCCCACCGCATCCCTCAAAAAATCGGTCAGGTTTCTCCAAGGGTAGAGACTCGTAGTTCCGGGGATTCAATGTTTTGCCTTGGTTTTTCACCTTCCCATTCCCTTCAAAAGCAGGGAAGGAAGTAAGCGGGAAGACAAAAAGAAAGTCCCAAGAAATAACATCAAGACCCTAAGACAAACAACAAAACAAAGCCAAACGAACCCTAGCTCACGCAATTGCCAGAATAGGGCAAACTAGAAATCATGAAGCGAGCCTCGGATTGTCTCCAGACTCCTGGGCTCCGCTCTCTGAGGCTTTTAGCTTGCTCGGGGGCAGGGATGAGGACCCGGTGGAGTAGGGCCTGGAACCCGGAACCCATGTGGACGGCGGATTTAGGAGAAAAAGGTGCTTTGTCCCCGTCTAGCGCTGCGCAACCAGCGATCCCGGGCTGGACTGTCAGGCCGCGGCTTCCTGGAAAGTTACTTCTCGTTGGAGACCGCGCTGGGCAGGAGTGTTCTGTGAAATCCTTAGAGCTGAGATCGACTATGTTCCGGGAATGAGAGGGCTGTGCCATTCCCCTCGTGGCCCCCTGCTTTGACAGAGTAACAGGAAAAAAAAAAAGACACACAATGCTAGCTAGCTACCGAGGTGCACGAAAACATTTATTTGAATGTAACCAAATTAGCCGTTACAGTCCTTCCACTCGGCCCCCGGCCGAACCTTCCCGGCTTCAAGGCGGATGGGCAGCAGTGCCAGCCGATCGCCAGGGGGTGGGCGGTCCCAGGAAGACAGGTACAGCTAGGTGCGGTGAGCGAGTCTGCGCAAGCTTGCCAGACGGCAGGACTGGGGTTTGTGCGGGTGTGTGTGAACAGGCAAGTGCGGCTGCCACTCCACCCACCTCCTCAAAGGGAAAGAATGGAATCTTTCGCATTGGCTACTGTGCTCTTTCCCCTTCGAATCTCAGATATATATTCTCTCTCTCTCTCTCTCTCTCTCTCTCTCTCTCTCTCTCTCTCTCTCTCTCTCTCTCTCTCTCTCTCTCTCTCTCTCTCTCTCCTCTCTTTCTGTCTCTCTTCCCTCCCGCTGGAAACTCCTTACATGAAGCTGCCTCATTCACACTAGGGAAGTGCCCCAGGGAGGGAAAGGCTGCATGGATGGGCTAATTTAATTCTTAGTTGGGTATTACTGAGGCTGGACCTGGCTTAGAGTGGAGTCCCAATTCTAGTTCAACTGTCTTTACTGTCTTTGCCGGCCTGATTCTCCTTGGGGTTGTTTGCATAACTTTGTTGGAGGATGGTTTTGAGGTCTTGGGCAAGAGCTGGTCTTGGAGAGCCTCAGTTTCCTTTATAGTGAATCCTAGCTGTTATAAAATGTGGTCTAATGATGAGTGGGAGAAGGCTGAGTAATTGGTCAAACAGGCAAGCTGAATGCTGATGGAGCTTCCCTATCTGCAGCATCTGGAGGGAGGTGGCACTCAGTTCCAACGCTAGCCCCCACCCCAGGGAGTTATGGAACCTGCTGAGACCAGTTGGCTGACAGAGATGTGAATCTGTTGAGAGGGGTGATTCCATAGCACACAGCCTGCCCTTGTGTGTGCATGTGTTTTGTTGATGGAGACAGGCTTAAGGTAAAAGGATAGCCTGTCAGTGGACATAGAAGGGCTGCCTTTTTTTGTTGTTGTTTGTTTGCTTGCTTTGTTCCTCATCTGGAGTGAGTCATTACCACTTGTCCTGGTGAAGCGGCAAATCTGGGCTTCCTGTGGTTCCAAAAGTCTGTGACTGGAAATCCACAAGTGAGCTGGTGGTTGAAGCCCAGCCCAAGAATTCCAGAAGGGCTTGTGGATCTCGTCCACGGGGAAGCAGGAGACAGTTAGTAAATAAACTTCACGTGTCTTCAGTGCTTATTTTCAAAAGAGGCAGTCATTGAACTTGGGTGAGGGCCACGTGAAATCTTTTTACTCGCTCAGAATGAGGATGGGTTTGGGTTCTTTTTATTGTTTTCTGTCCTTTCACTTCCCCGGTTTCCTACCCCATACTCACTCACTCACACGCACGCACGTATTAACCTTGAAGCTGAAGAGATTGAGTGACTGGCGCTTGGGACCACAAAGAAATATCTGAGTGTTTGGTTACAGACTCAAAGAAACCTCACATTTTATAGTGCCCATTTGGTTAGGCTCAGCAGCAAGGAATGGGGCAAAGTTTGTGTGGGGGAAGGAGCTTAAAACTGAGAGTCACCCACCTCAGGGTGCTGCGGTCCTGCGTGCTTTGTGGCACGTAGGCTGACTTGGAAAGAGGACAGGGATCTGAGCCAGAAGACCTAGGACCAGGCCATCAACTATCTAAGTGGCCCAATGCGACCTCACTGGCCTTAGGCCCCTTTACCCGGAAAGCAGCTCTGAAGACAGGAGGACAGAGGTCCAATCTATTACAGCTCAGGCTTTTCTAACCCACATTCGATCATAAAGGAAAGTCTTGCACCTTTGCTTCTAATGGTTTTTGTTTTAGAGAAAGCAATTTGGAGAGAGTACATATTTTATTAAATCTCTTGAAGGCTCCCCGGCCAGTTGTCAGAGAAACCACACAGTTAAATCTTCCACCAGCTAAGGGAGGGGAAACTTTGAAAAGGAGGGCAAAGATACCCAAGGAATTCGTAAACATGGTGTCTCAGGTTTTATTCCAGAGTTGGTACTCAGTCTGAAGCGTTCCAGAGAATCAGGAAATACTGCCTGGCTGTTTGTCCTGAACAAGTCATTTGAACCCTGGGTCTCAATTTCATCACCAGAGAAATAAGGATAAAGATATTGGGCCTATCAGCCTTGTGGAATCATTCTAAGACTTGAAAGATAATATTTTTAGCAAGGGTTTGAATAGCGTCCAGTGTTTTTAGGTCCCTGAAGAATCATTACCATTAATATTGAAAGAACTACTTATTTTTTTTTCTTTCCCATAAACTCAAATGGCCTCTTGATGTATATATTTTTTTTAACCCTAAAAAAGGAAATACATGTATACAGGTATATCTAATTAACGTATGCAGTGGTGTTCCTAGCACTGAGGATAAGGCATTGTTACCCAATGGCTTTGCGGGCCTGTTGTTTCTGTAAGAACTGAGCTGGAATGTTTGCTAGCTTGTGGGAAAACTGCACCAGCTGGCAGGCTGCAGCCATCAAAGCAAAGCTAGCTACGTGCGTCCTAAAATAAGACTGGAGTGGACAATCTTACACGCATTTAGTCAATCTCTGCTTGCTCTCTTCTTTGCAGTTTTAAAGCAAAATTTTGGACTGTGAAGCAAGGCATTGGGTGAGTAAATCAAATTATATGCTCTAAAATTTGTAGGTGAATTTTTCCTCTTGAATTTTTCCCATGCTGCGGTGTGTGTGTGTGTGTGTGTGTGTGTGTGTGTGTGTGTGTGTGTGTGAAGTTTGCCACTTGATGAACAAAAGGATAATGAATTCTCTCCACACAGAGCTCAGGTCTCACCCCTCTGACCCTTCAGTAACTGACTTCATACCATTGTATATGTGGGATTCTTCCTTCCCGTTCTCAGTTCAGGTTAACCTGGCTGCCTACACTGCTAGCATTATGCGAGTGCTAAGCACTCAAACTATTGAACGAAACAACCCCCAGTCTCAGCGCATGGGATGAACAGTGAAATGACATACCGATTAAAAATAGCTGCACTCATTTTTTTTTTAAAGAACCTATTATGGTGTAGGCACATATTTCTAATTTTAAAAACCACATAGGTATTGCCGTTCCTATTTTGGAAAGTGAAAGCCCAGAAACAGTAACAGCGCACTCCAAGTAACAGAGCTGGTGAAAGGCAAAGCAAGCTGGGTGACTCTCCAAGAGTGGTTTTCTCCATTGCAACACACTCTCAATGCTTGGCAGGGTGTTTAGTATGCGGAAAAGCACTTCACGGGCAGCCCTTCCCTTCCCCTTTCCCCTAAAGAGCTTTCTACACCAGCCTTCATTCTCCCTATTTGACAGCTACGAAAAGGAATGCCCAGAAAATGGGCTAGGACTTGTCCACTGTATACCTGAGTCGCTACAGCAGGCTCACCTAGGTTCGCAAGGAGTAATAGGAGTTTTAACTTCTGCCCAGGCAAACACAACATGGCCTCACCGGCTGACAGCTGTATCCAGTTCACCCGCCATGCTAGTGATGTTCTTCTCAACCTTAACCGCCTCCGAAGTCGGGACATCTTGACCGACGTTGTCATCGTGGTGAGCCGTGAGCAGTTTAGAGCCCATAAGACAGTGCTCATGGCCTGCAGGTGAGTGGTCTTGGCATGAAGGGCGATTGCATAAAAGGGGATGCTAGGATCGGCAGCCGTCGAGATGAATGTATAGGTTGTTCTCCGTGTCCGAGATGACATTTCCTTAGTCTCCAGACCTCAGCAAATGGCTTGGTGTTGTGGACTCTTAGGAAACAATTGAATGAACACACCTTTCGGAAAGCATTACTGTTCCGAAGGAATACTGAGGGAAGAAATCATATACTTTCAAAGTCAAGATGTGTTTGAGACCAGCAGGGAGAGTATCTTCAGTTAACCAGTATGAGGATGAAACATAAGAGTTTTGAAACAGTTTAACCAACCTTGAAAGCATTTGACCTTTTATGCCATGACTATACTTTATTTTTTAAAAAATTGCTTTTTGGTTTTTCAAGATATGATTTCTCTGTGTGTAGCTCTGACTGTCCTGGAACTTGATCGGTAGACTAGGCTGGCCTCGAACTCACAGAGATCCACTTGCCTCTGCCACCCAAGTGCTGGGATTATAGGCGTTTCCTGCCACTGCCCTAAAATTTTGAGACCGGGTTTAATGTACATTAAGCTAGCCTTGGACATAACACTTAGCTAAGGCTGGCCTTGAAACTCTGACCTCTCAGCCCAAGTGCTGGGAGTGTAGGTATAAATCACCATGCCCAGATTATCGTACTTAATTTATACTATAACCGTATTTCCATGGTTTAAGCATAGAGTGAGTAAGCCAGCTAATTCTTCATATTTTCCTGAATTTCAGGTTTTTCTGTGCCATAGCATATTAAGTTATTTCTAAGGTCTTCCTGCTAGCGTCTGTTGTGGCTGACCCCAACGTCTCATCTCCATTTTGTAGATAACGAAAGCAAGGCACATATCTGGATAACGATGGAGGCTCTGTATTGCAATTAGAGAACTTAACAAACATCTAATAATAGCTTTTAACAAAACAATGTGAGAGGCTGGTGAGACAGGTCAGTGGGTAAAGGCATGTGCCACCAAACCTGATGATGTCAGTTCAACCTCAGGACCCACACGGTGGAAGGAGAGGAGTGACCATCACAAGTTGTCCTCTAACCTCTACTCTCATGACATAGCATATTCACACACACACACACACACACACACACACACACACACACACACACACAGAGAGAGAGAGAGAGAGAGAAACACAGAGAGACAGAGACAGAAAGACACAGAGACAGACAGAGAGACAGAGACAGAGAGACACAGAGACAGACAGAGAGACAGACAGTGAGTGTAAAGACACATTTAAAATGTAAAACGTGAGAACGGGAATTTATAGGGATATAAAGTAATAGCTAGTGTTCAGTATTTACCATGCCCTGCATCAGTGTACACTCTAACATTGTTTTGTTCTTGCTACAACCCTATTAAGCACATGCAAAAATATCCCTTTGCTTAGCAGATAAGGAAATCAAGTTAAGGCTGTTGGCTACTTCCTGGGGAAGCCTTGGCTCACTTCTGGCAACCCACCCAGAACGAGAATTCTGATGACAGTCTAGTCTAGAATTTTAATATTAACTGACTAGACAACATGACCTGGAGGCATTGCTTGGGATTAGACTCGAATCTTCTAGGACTAATTGACCTTCTGGTAATTGTTGGGCTTTGAGCAAGGCAGCGGCGTACAACTATGCACATACCGTCATCATCCATCCCCAACTCGCTCCACGTGCAGCAGACTTCTAAAACTAAGGCTATTGTGATAAAGCAAGGGGAATATTCATAGCAAACACATGCAGTAAGTTAGAATGCTAAGTTAGACGAAAGAGAACAGCACTGTGGCTCCAAGGCTATCTTCCATACTCTGCTAGCCCAGTTTCTCCACTTGTAAAGGTAGAACATAGTGGTACACATCTCGCAGGATTGGGGAGAATGCTGGTTAATGTGAACTTGCAGAATACCTCAGGAATTGCTGGCATCTGCTAGGCTTTCCACAAGTAGAAGTTACTATTAAGCGCCACAGAGCTGTGGGTTCCGGGCTCGGGGAAGACAAGGCACAGAGATGCTTTGTGACCACTACCGTGGTAACTCTGTTTGTCTTGCAGTGGCCTGTTCTACAGCATCTTCACTGACCAGTTGAAATGCAACCTTAGTGTAATCAATCTGGATCCTGAGATCAGCCCTGAGGGGTTTTGCATCCTCTTGGACTTCATGTACACATCTAGGCTCAACCTGAGGGAAGGCAACATCATGGCCGTGATGGCCACAGCCATGTACCTGCAGATGGAGCATGTTGTCGACACATGCCGGAAGTTCATCAAGGCCAGGTGAGCTGCTACCTAGGTGGGAGCTGTGGACACAGAAAGGAGAGTTCCAGATCAGAAATCATGCATGCTGTGATAGCCTCCACGACACGTGACACCTCCCTCTCTACTCTTTATCCATGTACTCTAGGCAGATGCCATTCCTTGCAGGACCCCAGATGCATGTCCTGTGTGCCCCACACACTGACCCACTTCCACCACCTCCACCCACCAGCCCACCTCCACCCTATATCCCTTTAGTCTCTCTTCTCACTTGACCTACAAGGCCAAAACTGGAAGCCTTTAGCATGGACCTTTCCCTGACGTCCTCGGCTCATCTGTTGGCAGGCAGCACTTTGCTTTTCCTTCTGACCTTCCTCCTCCTAACGTTTGTCTGTGTGTGTTAGTTCTCCTTTAGACTTCTATTACAACGGTTTCTATATGTGCCTTAGTTCTCTGCCAAGGCATAGGCCACTTGAGTTCACAGTTGAGTTGCGTTGTTTGCTTTCTGTCATCACATTCATGTTGGGGAGGTCACTTCATGGATAGAATCGGGTTCCCTGGGTCTAACCCTTACCCAAGGTAGGAGACACGAGCATCATCAGAGGATGGGGGTCCTGAGAGTTGAGGAAATGACGAAGAGCCTTGGTAACGGCTCCTTGAGGCTCACCTTCCTCAGAACTGCTTGACTCCACAGCTTTAGGATAGCTGCCTGCTTTCCTACCAGAAGGGATTTCTAGTCTCTATTTGACCACTTCCAGGACCTTGGAACTCACATTCTCACAGCCATGCTGTCTACCTCGGATAGCTGCAATGTTCCATTTTATAACCTCTTGAAACCTGGTTCCATTACTGCTCACTTTCTGATCCTCCCTGTTAGCGGAGGATCCTGTTGAGCTGCCCTACTTTCTCACCCACACAAGTCTGTCCCTTTAAGTATTTGCAGCCAGTGTTTGTGTCTCCCGTGGGTGACAATGGCGGCGAGTTCACCACCGCTGTCATTTGGGAGTACTTTACACAGGCCAGGCCTTGTGCTCTCGACGGTTAAGCAACTTGCTCCAGGTCAGAGCTGGGTTTTGCAAATCAGGCCAGGCTGCTCCAGCGCTAGGGCTTTCATGCTGCTCACTCACTGCCTGCTCTCCTTCATCGACCTCCCCGAGAATCTGCTGAACATATGGGGGAGGTCGTTTATTTGATACACTCTGACTGTTTAGTACCACCATGGTGTGCATTCCTCCCTCCGAGTTTCTGGGAGGATAAAATGGCCTGCATTTC